>NC_056749.1:260858336-261158336 GCF_019279795.1 Protopterus annectens
TTCATGCTGTGACTGATCAGTTTAATCCCTCTGTAGTTACTACAGCTCTACACATCACCCTTATTCTTAAAAATCGGTACCAAAACACTTTTTCTCCATTCCTCAGGCATCCTCTCACTTTCCAAGATTTCATTAAACAATCTAGTTAAAAACTCCACTGCCATTTCACCTAAACACTTCCATGCTTCCACAGGTATGTCATCTGGACCAACGGCCTTTCCGTTCTTCATCCTCTTCATAGCTATCCTTATTTCCTCCTTGCTAATCCACTGCACTTCATGATTAACTATCTGCACATCATCCAATCTTCTCTCCCTCTCATTCTCTTCATTCATCAACCCCTCAAAGTACTCTTTCCATCTGCTCAACACACTCTCCTCGCTTGTGAGTACATTTCCCTCATTATCCTTTATCACCCTTACCTGCTGCACATCTTTACTAGCTTGGTCCCTCTGTCTAGCCAATTGGTACAGGTCCTTTTTCTCCCTCCTTAGTGTCCAACCTTTTATACAACTCTTTATATGCCTTATCCTTAGCCTTCGCCACCTCTCTCTTTGCCATGCACCTCATCTCCTTATACTCGTCCACTTTCTTCATCTGTTTGACAATCCCACTTCTTCTTCGCCAACCTCTTTCTCTGTATACTCTCCTGTACTCCTTCATTCCACCACCAGGTCTCCTTGTCCTCCTTCCTCTTTCCAGATGTCACACCAAGCACCCTTCTAGCCATCTCTCTTACTAGCTCTGCTGTAGTTACCCAGCTATTCGGTAACTCTTCACTGCCACCCACAGTGCATGTCTTAACTCTTCCCTGAGCCTCACCTCACAGTTACCCTTTTTCAATTTCCACCATTTGATCATTGGTGCTGCCCTCACACTCATCCTCCTCTTCTTGATCACCAATGTCATCATACAAACCACCATCCTATGCTGCCTAACTACACTTTCCCCAGCCACCACTTTACAGTCTCCAATCTCCTTCAGATTGGCCCTTCTACATAAGATATAATCCACCTGTGTGCATCTTCCTCCACTCTTGTATGTCACGCTATGCTCCTCCCTCTTGTTAAAATATGTATTCATCACAGCCATGTCCATCCTTTTCGCAAAATTCACTACCATCTGACCTTCTGCATTCCTTTGTTTCCTCGTCCCCTCTGTTCCCTTCACCAACATGCCCACTGAAATCTGCTCCAATCACCAGTCTCTCACCCTTGGGTACAGTCATCACCACTTCATCCAACTCACTCCAAAATTTTTCTTTCTCATCCATCGCACACCCAACTTGTGGAGCATATGCACTAACAACATTCATCATTACACCATCAATTTCCAGCTTCATAAACATCACTCTATCCGACACTCTTTTCACCTCCAAAACACTCTTAGCATACTCTTCCTTCAGGATAATGCCTATGCCATTTCTCCTCCCATCCACACCATGATAAAACAATTTGAAACCGCCTCTGCTACACCTAGCCTTGCTCCCCTTCCATCTGGTCTCCTGCACACACAATATACCAACTGTCCTTCGGTTCATCATATCAGCTAGCTCCCTCCCTATATCAGTCATACTGCCAACATTCAAAGTTCCGACCCTCACTATCACAGTCCTAGCCCTTACCTGCCTTCGGGCATGCCTTCTGCCTCTTCTCCTCCTCCTTCGGCCAACAGTAGCCCAATTTCCGCCACCACCCTGTTGGCTAACAGTACTGGTGGCGGTCGTTGTTAACCCGGGCCTCAACCGATCCAGTATGAATTTCTGTACAGTTTTCTGCATGTGTGATGTGGCAAAATTTTACACCAGATGCCCTTCCTGACGCAACCCACCCCATTTATCCGGGTTTGGGACCGGCACAAAGAAATGCACTGGCTTGTGCATCCCCAGTGGCTGGGTTCATATATATATATATATATATATATATATATATATATATACACACACACACACACACACACACACACACACACACACACACATATATATATATATATATATAGGACTACTTTGATTAGCTGAAAACTCATTTCACTGAATTTGAATTCACCCTCAAAAAATCGCTGATAGCTCAAATAGCTGATAACACATTTCACTCAATAACATTTTACTGAATGTAAGTACTGTTGAACAAATAAAATGTATATGCCTTTTTCCCCACTGTAGTGTGATCCTGGAGTTAGTATATGTAGTTAGGGGGTTGTGGTGGGCACAGTTTTTATATTTATGAATCTAATTTCACTGAAAGCTAACAATATAAAACCAAAAGTAGGTAGGGAGCTATTGCCCCCCCCCCAACAACATATACTAACTCCAGGATTGCACTACAGTGGGGAGAAGGGCATATACATTTGATTTGCCCAACAGTACTTACATTCAGTGAAATAAGCTTTCAGTGAGTTGAGCTTTCAGCGATTTGGTGTGAGTGTTTTGAAATTCAGTGAAATGAGTTTTTAGTGAATCAAAGTAGACCCATACCCATAAACACACACACACACACACACACACACACACACACACATATATATATATATATATATATATATATATATATATATATATATAAAACATAAATATTTGGTTTGCCAAAAATTCCTAAAAATTAGATAATCCATCACTAAGACCGGATGTGGCCATTGGAATTTGTAAAACTTAGGCTTTAGCTATATATGCTGATAGCTCATTGCAGAAATTTGTTGCTGCCTCTAATTCATTCATTAAAGATTGTTTTGCTTTTATAAATGCCCAGACTGCCTGGTAACTCCAAGATAGAAATTTACTGGTTACCATAGACATTAAATCTTTGCACTCTGTTATTTAGAATGAGGCTGGCCTCAAAACTGTTAGATTAGATTAATGTAACTCCTAAATGTTGACAAATGGTGTAATCTGTTTGCTTATGGAAATTTTATATGTTGTTCTGTGGAGTTTGATTCTAATTTCTATAGGCAAGTGACAGGAGTGACAATCAGAGCCACTATGACTCCTTGTTACTGTGATGATAGGAGGTACTACCAGCCATGCTAGGGAGAAGAAGGGCAGTGGATGTATGAGTTGTTCCAGCAGAGCTAACTCAAATTTTGTAAATAATTATATGCAATTTGTATATCAAGTTGATTTGTACAGATGCTTGTGCTGAAAATATATTTGTGAGCTGTCCTTGTGTTGTGTTAAAATGTATTCAACAGTGCACCCTTCTGAAATGAAGAGAAATGTAAATGTATTATGGTATCTGAATTAAACGTATATGTTTTAATAGAGAACACTGGTACAACAATGGTTAACCAACTGGCTTATTATAAGAAGAATAAGGGAAATGTAAATGAGCTGTTAAATTATTGAACAGCACACCACAGTGCTGAGTAGGATGGAAGATGCTGGATCTGGGACAGAGTCTTTGTTCATTAGCACAGTGAAAAGAGGGGAGGCCTCCAGGCACTGCCATAAAGATTTATATGTGTATTGCAGCCATCTGTGTTCAATTCCTGTCTCAAACTTCAAAAGGAGATATTGTGGAAACCTAGAGTCAAGTGACCAGATGAGGTTATTTTGCAAGTCATCTTGGATATTATGTTTTGCAGGGAGTAATCTCAGAGGATGTATATTCTGTATGGGAGCCTGACTAGAAAGACTGCTCACATATTTCATCTTGCCTTTCCCAAGTAATTTATTAGGGAACAGCAAATTCTCCTAGATTGAGTGAGGAATATAGTGAAACTTTGATTAGGTACTGTCTGTCTTTATTTGTATGAGTCTGTCCATCAATGTGGTTTTCAATATTTTCTGTGATTTGAACTCTGGTTTACTGTGAATACATATTCAGAATTTTCATGCTCTTGTATTATTTATTGTTAAATATATTTAAAACTTTTATTGTTGCTGGTCCTTAGTTTCTAACCTTCGAGAGTACTTATATTTATTTGGTGACACTGTGTGGGCCATTCCAGAAGGCCAAGCCATCTTAGTCAACTACTACCATTTGTATTAGTATTAATATTAAACAGTATTTTGGACACCCTTTGTTAAGGGCCTTAGAGTAACTGATTGTAGAGTGTCTGGTGGCAGTGGTAACTAAATTATAATCTGGGCAGAAGGGAGCATAGCTAGTAGACCTGTGCCAGACTTTCCCAGGTGTGTGTGTGTGTGTGAAAATTAAATCTCTCAGTGTGTGCGTGTCAGCTATTTCTGGCAGGGACATGAAGCACTGGATTTACAGAGAGGTTGCTGGAGGACTTGGCTTGGACACTCGGCTGAGGACCTAACCCTACAGCTGTACCAGTGGGGGAGTCTTATTGAGGATCTGGAAAGAGACAGATATAGAGGCATCCAAACCCCAGGCTGAGTGTGTTCCCTGTGTTCTCTTAAGGTAAATTGTATTTGATGCAGTGAGGTCTGCATCTGGAAATACTGAGTGTATTCATTTGTATTCACACACACACACACACATATATATATATATATATATATAAAACATAAATATTTGGTTTGCCAAAAATTCCTAAAAATTAGATAATCCATCACTAAGACCGGATGTGGCCATTGGAATTTGTAAAACTTAGGCTTTAGCTATATATGCTGATAGCTCATTGCAGAAATTTGTTGCTGCCTCTAATTCAGTCATTAAAGATTGTTTTGTTTTTATAAATGCCCAGACTGCCTGGTAACTCCAAAATAGAAATTTACTGGTTACCATAGACATTAAATCTTTGCACTCTGTTATTTAGAATAAGGCCGGCCTCAAAACTGTTAGATTAGATTAATGTAACTCTTAAATGTTGACAAATGGTGTAATCTGTTTGCTTATGGAAATTTTATATGTTGTTCTGTGGAGTTTGATTCTAATTTCTATAGGCAAGTGACAGGAGTGACAATCAGAGCCACTATGACTCCTTGTTACTGTGATGATAGGAGGTACTACCAGCCATGCTAGGGAGAAGTAGGGCAGTGGATGTATGAGTTGTTCCAGCAGAGCTAACTCAAATTTTGTAAATAATTATATGCAATTTGTATATCAAGTTGATTTGTACAGATGCTTGTGCTGAAAATATATTTGTGAGCTGTCCTTGTGTTGTGTTAAAATGTATTCAACTGTGCACCCTTCTGAAATGAAGAGAAATGTAAATGTATTATGGTATCTGAATTAAACGTATATGTTTTAATAGAGAACACTGGTACAACAATGGTTAACCAACTGGCTTATTATAAGAAGAATAAGGGAAATGTAAATGAGCTGTTAAATTATTGAACAGCACACCACAGTGCTGAGTAGGATGGAAGATGCTGGATCTGGGACAGAGTCTTTGTTCATTAGCACAGTGAAAAGAGGGGAGGCCTCCAGGCACTGCCATAAAGATTTATATGTGTATTGCAGCCATCTCTGTTCAATTCCTGTCTCAAACTTCAAAAGGAGATATTGTGGAAACCTAGAGTCAAGTGACCAGATGAGGTTATTTTGCAAGTCATCTTGGATATTATGTTTTGCAGGGAGTAATCTCAGAGGATGTATATTCTGATGTTCTTCATCCCACATTGCTGCAGTCCTAACACTTGGGTAGTCCGCTGTCCCAGTCGGCCTGAATACCAAAGTATAAGGCTGACGTCGGTCAAGGCGCATTAGTCTGACGTCAGGACGTCAGGGTACAAATGCGCATGACCGACGTCATATCCTCAGTCTTTTTTGCCGCATGGTCCGATGCAGAAGCAGTATTGCGAGTGCAGGTTGGCGTTCTGAAATTTTCTGAAGTCGGAGTTTCAGACCGAATCAAAGTTGGCTAAGTACCCCGTTGGGGAATATTTTGTTTTTTTCTTGCCTCAGTATTTAACCGGATGTCAGAAAAAGTGAATAACTGTATTTCTTGCGGGAAACAGATACCTCATAGGGATTACCATACCTTGTGTATACCTTGCTTAGGGCCTGAGCACGACGTTGTTGGATGTCGCTCTTGTGCTAGATTTAACAAACGCACTATAAAGAGAAGATTAGACTGTGCCAGGTTAGTTTTTGGGAAGCGTTGTAATTATAAAATGCTGTCGGATGCTCCGACGCCCGCTTCGTCTAAAAAGCACAAGGACAAAGCAGCAAAGCCTAGGTTGGAAGAACCGTCTGTCCCGGACGTCGGTTCTTTAGAAGGCTCGGTGGAGCCGGAGGTTCTGCCAGAAGTTTCTTTGGAGTCTCAGGGAGAGACTTTACTGTTACAAGATGTGTCCTCTCAGGAGGTAGGCCAGGCTGAAGGGGCTTCTCAGGTAGCTGTTCTCTCCTCCCTTCCTAAGGTGGTTAGGCCCTCCCCTTCTGTTTCCAAGGCTTCTTCGAGAGGCAGGCCAGGTTTGACTTCAGTGGGTGTCTCTCCTAGTTCTTCAGGGTCTTTGCCGAAGAAACATATGCTTAAAATGGCAGAAGATTTGATTACTATGATTAGAGGTTCTATGCCCCCTCCTGATAAGAGGCCTAGGGTGGAACCTGAGCTTGAGAGTTTTGAGCAGTGTTCGGAGGCTTCTGAGTCTTCGGCTGAAGACTTACAGGAGTATCCTCCTTATTCTGATTCTGATGTAGATGATTCTACTCCTTCGGCTTCTCCTCCTGAGGATTTTTCTTTTTCAGAGACTCTTCATTCCATGAGGGAGCATTTTAAATGGGAAGGTCAAGATTTCTCTGATTCCAGGAAGAGGCTTAGGGAATTTTGTTTCTACCCCAGCATAGGCCTTTAGCTATACCTCCTGTTCTGGATGTGGTGGAAGATGTTTTGCAGAGGCTTCCTGAACCCTGATTCTTTGCCTCCTGCCCCAGTTAAACCGGATAGGTATTATAGGGTGCCTGAAGCTCATAAGTATCTTTTTAAGAGTCCTAGGGCAGACCCAGAAACTGTTTCTCAGGGGCCTAAAGGTGTTAAGGCTTCTGTTGTTAAAAATCCTGTTCCTCCTGATAAAGAGGCAAGGGCTTTGGATAGATGGGGAAAGAAGGTGTATACTTCTTCCACTTTAGCCATGAGGGCTTTGAATTGCCAGTTCCACATGTTAAAATACCAAAATTATCTCCTTTCACAATTGAAGTCTAAGGTGGATGCTCTGGCGGAAGGTATTGAGTGTAATGAGTTGCAGGATTTAGTTCATGTTTCTGAACAGGTGGGTAAGCATTCCTTGCAATGTGGTTTTGATGCTGTACAGGCCTCTTCGAGGGTGGCTGCCACTGGTTCTGTTCTTCGCAGGCACGCCTGGCTGAGGGATCAGAATTTAGCTGAGCATGTTAAGACAAGGATTTTAGATGCTCCGTTACAATCTGATGTGTTGTTTGGTTCGCCTGTGGAAGCAGTTTTAAAGAAAATGGAGGACAAGGCTAAGTCTATGCAGACTGTTAAAGATTTTTTGCAGGTTCAGCCTCCGAAGTTTAGTAGAAATTGGCCTACTAAGGGGTGGACATATCCTTCTTATGATTCCCAGTCTAGGGGTAGGTCTAGACGTGGTAGGGGCAGAGCTCAAGGTTCTTTTAGGCCTAGAACAGGGAGTTCACCTGCTCAGTCTTCTGGTGAGGGCAGGGGTCAGTCCTTTCGTAAACAGACCCAATGACCTGCCTTTTCAGCTGCCAGAGCCTTCTCGTCTGGCAGCACCTTTGGGAGGAAGGCTGGCACTTTTCAAAGAAAATTGGAGTTTAATTACCCAAGACAGATGGGTATTGGATATCATTCACCACGGTTACAGGTTTTATTTCCATACCTTACCTCCTTTCAAAGGCATGCCAGACATTCCTCCTCTACAAAGAAAAGAGGCTCACAAGCAAATTTCTCTGTTACTCCAAATAGGGGCCATTCAGCCGGTTCCTGTGCCAGAAAGAGGCCTAGGATTTTATTCTCGCCTGTTCCTAGTACCAAAAAAGGGGAACACGTGGAGACCAATTTTGGATTTATCTATCCTCAACACTTATCTGGACATTCCCAAGTTCAAAATGTTGACGTTACAACAGCTTTTACCTCTGCTGGGCAAAGATCACTGGATGGTAACTTTAGATCTCAAGGAGGCTTACCTTCATGTGCCTATCAGACTAAGTTGCAGGAAGTATCTGCGTTTTCGAGCTGGGAATTCCCATTATCAGTTCTCTGCATTGCCCTTTGGCTTATCTACTGCGCCCAGAGTATTCACAAAAGTTCTGGCTCTAGTGATAGCTTACTTCAGGCTAAAAGGAATACAAATCTATCCTTACTTGGACGACTGCCTGATTCTGGCTCAAGAAAAGGAAGACCTTTTTCAGCATTTGGAATATGTGATAGCAGTGCTAAGATGCCTGGGGTATTCTGTGAACGAAATAAAGTCCAGTCTAGTACCCTCTCAAGACATGTGCTTTCTGGGTGTGAGACTGAATACAGCAACCCAGATGGCCTTTTAACCCCGGACAAACAAAAGAATCTTTCCTTTACTTCCATCAACTATCTCTTCAGTCCGGGCTGACTGCAAGGACAGTCCTTCAAGCCTTAGGGTTCATGGCATCTTGTATTCTGGTGCTTCCCAATGCCAAACTGCATATGAGGAAGCTGCAATGGTATCTCAAAAATGTATGGACACAGCACTGCCAGGATTTGGACACTGTCATTCAAATAATACCTTGCATTCAAAAGGAATTTTGTGGTGGGCTCAGGAATGTCACCTAAACAAGGGACTCTCTGTGACCCGGCCAGAGGCGAGTCAGATTCTAACGACAGATGCCTCAGACATAGCTTGGGGAGCTCATCTGAATGGAAAGTGGATACAAGACAAGTGGCCTGCCAGACTACAGCATCTACATATCAACATGAAGGAGATGTTAGCAGTCCAGTTTGCATTAATGGCTTTCAAGGAGTTACTTCTTCCAGGGCAGGTGTTGATTCTAACAGACAACACAACTGTCATGTGGTACATCAACAAACAAGGGGGAACACATTCTTATCCTCTATGCAGGCAAGCAATGATTTTGTGGGAGACTGCGCTCAGCTTGCAACTAAATCTTCAGGCAAGGTTTCTGCCGGGAGCACAGAACTCCTTAGCAGATGTGTTAAGCAGGCAAATCATGGATCCCCACGAGTGGAAACTGGATCTTCATGTATTTCGGAAATTGACAGTGTCATGGGGAACTCCAGACATAGATCTGTTCGCTTCTCCACTAAACCACCAGCTGCCAAAGTTTTGCACGAAAAGGTTTCATCACACAGCTTGGAAAGTGGATGCTCTTTCTTTCAGTTGGAAAAATCTTCATGTGTATGCCTTTCCACCTCTGCCTCTCCTCCCAAAGGTACTCCTAAAGGTCAGACAAGACAAGCCAAGGATGATTTTAATAGCTCCAGATTGGCCTCGGCAACACTGGTACCCATTACTGAGGAGTCTGGTATGGAAGCCTCCATGGCCTTTACCTTTGATTCCACACCTATTGTCTCAGAGGGACGGTCATCTACTCAATGTCAAGCTTCACTCTCTTCATCTAACAGCCTGGCATATTCTGTTTTGAACCACAGCAGGTCTCAACTTCCTCAACAAGTTTTGAATGTGATTATGGAAGCCAGAAGACCTAGTACAAGGAAAGTGTATGCAGAAAAATGGAAGAGATTTTGCACACTTTAGATGTACACAGGCAGTTGCGTTATTATTTAAGCAGGACTAAGGATTTTAGGCAGTCTCAGCAGTTGTTTGTTTCTTTTGCTTTGAGTTCTCAGGGCAAGCCTGTGTCAAAACAAACTATTTCTAAGTGGATTGGGTTTTGCATTGCATTTTGTTATTCCCATCATGGCAAGGAGATTCCAGCTGGGATTAGGCCTCATTCCACTAGGGCTACTGCCACTTCAACAGCATTTCTAAGGGGGGTGGCAACTAAGGATATTTTGGAGGCAGCTACTTGGAGTTCAGTGCATACTTTCTCTAAGCATTACCACCTTCCTCTCTACTCTAAATCTAGGGCTGGTTTTGCCACGGCTATTTTGCAGGGCATGTTGACAGCTCCTGCTTCTTTATGATTTGCCAGCCTCCCTTACCTCTGCTTTGGGATTCTACCCAAGTGTTAGGACTGCAGCAATGTGGGATGAAGAACATAGTACAGTTTTGTACCTACCATAAATGTAGATGTTCGAAGATCCACATTGCTGCAGTCCAATTTACCCTCCCTCCTTCCCCTCTGTGTTTAGGGGTGGTTGTGTGGGTGGGGTTGTACTTTTGTAAATTTGTATATATTGTACATTTATTTGGTACAGGAGTGTTTGGTGTTTTTTGGTTTTGGCCTTATCTTTTTAGGGTCTTCTGACATCTGGGGCAAGAAAAGACTGAGGATATGACGTCGGTCATGCGCATTTGTACCCTGACGTCCTGACGTCAGACTAATGCGCCTTGACCGACGTCAGCCTTATACTTTGGTATTCGGGCCGACTGGGACAGCGGACTACCCAAGTGTTAGGACTGCAGCAATGTGGATCTTCGAACATCTACATTTATGATAGGTACAAAACTGTACTTTTGGGAGCCTGACTAGAAAGACTGCTCACATATTTCATCTTGCCTTTCCCAAGTAATTTATTAGGGAACAGCAAATTCTCCTAGATTGAGTGAGGAATATAGTGAAACTTTGATTAGATACTGTCTTTCTTTATTTGTATGAGTCTGTCCATCAATGTGGTTTTCAATATTTTCTGTGATTTGAACTCTGGTTTACTGTGAATACATATTCAGAATTTTCATGCTCTTGTATTATTTATTGTTAAATATATTTAAAACTTTTATTGTTGCTGGTCCTTAGTTTCTAACCTTCAAGAGTACTTATATTTATTTGGTGACACTGTGTGGGCCATTCCAGAAGGCCAAGCCATCTTAGTCAACTACTACCATTTGTATTAGTATTAATATTAAACAGTATTTTGGACACCCTTTGTTAAGGGCCTTAGAATAACTGATTGTAGAGTGTCTGGTGGCAGTGGTAACTAAATTATAATCTGGGCAGAAGGGAGCATAGCTAGTAGACCTGTGCCAGACTTTCCCAGGTGTGTGTGTGTGTGTGAAAATTAAATCTCTCAGTGTGTGCATGTCAGCTATTTCTGGCAGGGACATGAAGCACTGGATTTACAGAGAGGTTGCTGGAGGACTTGGCTTGGACACTCGGCTGAGGACCTAACCCTACAGCTGTACCAGTGGGGGAGTCTTATTGAGGATCTGGAAAGAGACAGATATAGAGGCATCCAAACCCCAGGCTGAGTGTGTTCCCTGTGTTCTCTTAAGGTAAATTGTATTTGATGCAGTGAGGTCTGCATCTGGAAATACTGAGTGTATTCATTTGTATTCCAAGTGCACGTCCCTGTCCAGTGTCAGTGGTGAGAATTCAGGCTCCTTGATTACTGGCCTAACATCAGAATGACACATATTGGTGCTGTCACATACTGGCAGCAGTGGTGGGCATCACAGTTACACCAATATTATTATGACTGGATAGAAGAAAGACAATATTTTTAATTCAAGTTTTGCTGAAATGTTTTCTTTTTACAAATGTTTTATTGATAATATTTTTCTTTATGTGGTAAGGGACTCTAAATGAGTTTGAAAATGTTATGGTTATTTAAGCAATCTTAATGACTGTTTATGCTTTACACACAAAGTGGATTTTAGGAATATTAACTACTTGGATTTGTTTGTTTACTAATCTGGGAACAAGCTCTTGTCCAAAATTCATAAAAAAGAAGGACAAAGTAAGTCATACTTGATATTCAACAGTATGCATTTGCAAGCAAAGGTAAAAGAAAACATTCAAGGGTCAATTTATTAAAATCAGTGGGATTACGGATGATGGTGGTGGTCATTTTGACAAAGAAGGGCTATGTCTGATTGATAAATTTAAGAGTAGAGGTTATTCTGAAAGGTTATTAAAAGGCAAGTGTCATTAAATCAACAAACTGATTAAATCAATATATAGTCCAATAGTAATGAAGTAGGGAAAGTTGGCAGTCAGAATCATATACCTAAAAGTGATTTCAGTTTGAGTATGACACTTATAAATTCTGTAGACAAATGTAGCATCAATAATGCAATTAAGACTAACTGGAAGATTCTTTTTTTTTTCAAACACCTTTATTGAATTATCACTTATGACACAGGCAAATTTACCTTCATATAAATGTAATAAAACTATATTAACAAAGCAAAAATTATACTTCACATATATATTGCTATATTCGCTACTTCCAATATAGTTGGCTTAGATTTTGATTTCCATTGACTAGTATTTGCTTTTTGTCATCCATCATTATTAGACTGCCAGCAAGGTCTTACAATGTCTTGGCAATCCCGATTCTCTATCATAACTCAGAAAAATCATCTCCCTCATCAAAGCAATCTGCCCACCCACTGTCATGCAGGGAATCCTTAATGTCCACCAACTCACTGCACTCCCAGAAAATATGTTCCCAATTAACTCTTTCTTCCCTTACCTTTTCTCACCTCTGACACTTACTGTCTGCCTGAGGAAAAATTCTCTGGAGTCTAGATGGGATATAAAAATTTCTATGTAAGCATTTCCAGGCAAAAATCCTAAATCTTCTACATTTTGTTGCATATCTGGGAGACATACATATACCCTCTCATTGTTTCTTTGTGAATTGCTCTCCCAATCCTTTCTAACCTCCTCTGATTGATTATTATAGTTATCATGCAATATTTTATATACTCTACTAATTATTCCTTTTTTAATGGCAGCTTCTGTTCTACATTCTATTAAAAACTCTACTAGTGCTGGCCTTTCATTTAGGTCCCCCTATTTGTTTCTCTTTGCCTATATTCTGATATTAACCCCTGATAGGGAAGGCAATCTCTAACCTGCAGTCAAAATTAATTCTTGGTGTCTTCCTATTTTATCATCTTTCCCTCTCTAGTTATTTGCTCCTAATACCTAGGTTCCTCTCCCAGTTTTCTCCAATAAATTCTAATCCCCTCTTGCCTATTTGTATCCCTAATTGCAGTCATCCCTATCAGCAGAATCTTCTTTCCCCATTCTCGTATTGGTTTTGTTCTTAGAATACTTTCTCCTACTTTATTAATAGAATATTCTGCATGATTATTATTTTCCTTTAAGGCCTGCATCCAAAATCCTTGTTTTTTAACCTTCCCCCATGTTTCATCATCATCCCTTATCACTTTGAATTATAGTTTTCTGCTTGTGCTATATATAAGAGTCTTAACTGTGTAGCTCTGAAATATCCCTTCAAATTGGGTAATCCCAATCCGCTTTGATCTGTTGGAGGAATCATCTAATCCCACTTGACTCTTGTCATCTTCCCGTGCCAGATAAAGTCCTTCAACTCTTTATTAATTGCTGCCCACAACTTCTTCTCTGGTTGATAAAAATATGACTGGCCTGTGTATAAGACTAAAGGGACTAAAAACATTTTAACTGCTTGTATCTTACTATCCATATCCATATAACAAAGCTTCCATTTTTTCGGTTTTTGTATTATCTTTTGTTTAGTCTCTTCCCACAGATCCTTAGCTGCTATAATAGAAGCATTGTTAATCCATACTCCTAAATATTTAATTTTATGTCCCCATAAATATGGGCAATCCTGAACCATTTCATGTGTGGATACATAATTTACTGCTATTGCCTTTGTTTTAGCTTCATTAATTTTGTATGCTGTAAACATTTGAAACTGTTTCAAAATGTTCCACCACACTGTAATGTCTTTTTCTAGTCTTTTTGGGTACAAAATAATATCATCTGCAAATAAAACCAGCTTTTTTTGACTACCATACCCATTATATCCCTGAATTTCAAAGTCCCTTATTTTCTTTGCCAGTGATTCTAAATATAATGCAAATAATAAAGGGGAAAAGAGGACACCCCTGCCTGGTTCCTCTGCTCAATCATAAATTATAAGGCAGGAACCCACCCACTTTGATTTTAGCCTCAAATCCCTCATATATTTTCCTAATCAACCTTATAATTTTCAGGAAATGCAAATGCTTTCATTGCCCTCTCATAAAGTCCCAACTTACTCTGTCAAATGCTTTCTCTGCATCAAGACCCACCACCAACAACAATTGTATTTTCTTATATTCTTCTTCCCTCTTGATCATCAGTGCTCTGTTATTGTTGTCAAATGTTTGCCTCCCCTCCACAAAACCACACTGATCCATATCTATCAGTGTTGGCATTACGTTTGTCATTCTTTTAGCAATAATAGACATGAACACTTTATAATCATAGTTTAGTATTGAAATCTACTTGTATGAGGCTGAATTTGATGGATCTTTGCCCTCTTTAGGTATTACAGCTGCCAGTGATTTCTTCCAGGATGGTGACACTTCTCCTCCTCTTAAGATACTGTTAAACACACCCTTCCAGATCTTTATCAGTTCTTTACCCCATAGCTTCCAAACCTCCACAGGAATACCATCTATTCCTGGAGACTTTCCTGTAGATTGGTTATATATCATAATTTTATCTCATCTCCTCCTATCCTAACTTTTAGTAATAGAGCCTCATCTACCTCTAACATTGGCATATTTAATTCTTCCATAAACTTTTCCATTTGTATCTTTTCTTGATTTTCATATTTCTATGCTTTATCATAGGATCTTAGGAGGTTAATAGTCTAATGGCCCTGGGGCCCTTCAAGCCCAGCCAAGAGTTTATCCCCCAAAAAGAAACCTCAGTCAGCACCTGTCACTCCTGTCAATGAGGGACAAAGGTAGAACCCCTGGGACAAATTTGTGGTTTCCCTTCCACTCATCAAGGTTGCACTTGATGAGGGTCAGCGAGGTACTCTGACATGTATGGGAAGTCTATTCCAGAGATGGGGCAACCTCTGGGAGACAAACCTGTCTCTCCTGCAGGTTTTGTTGATGTTTCATATTAGATTTAGACCTACTGAGCTGGAAATGGGCGAGGAGTTAGATTAACATATATGGAGCATCTCTAGTAGGCAAGACATAGATCACCCCTGAGCAATCTGTATGATACAGAGTAGAGTGATAGTGATTTAAAAAAAAAAAAAACGAAAAACCAAAAAGATGAAAATAGCAAAAAAACCACAGGACAGGAGCTGGGATGCTGCAAGTTAATTCTTCCGGTACCTCGGCTAGAAAGAAGCCTTTGAAGGTACCGGAAGAATAAACTTGCAGCATCCCAGCTCCTGTCCTGTGTTTTTTTTGCTGATAGTGATTTAAGCCTGTCCACATAGGACAGGTGTTGGAGGCCATGTATTCTCTTTGTGAGGTATTTCTGTGGCCTTTCCAGTTGGCGCAGGTGTTTGGAGAGGTACATACCAAATGGGGCGTTATACTCAATTACAGGTCTAATAAGGCAGGAGTACAGAGAGGTAATAACCTCCTTTTTTTCTGGATGTAATTAATCCCTTTACTTATGAGATGAAACAAGTAAAAGGCTTTTCTGACCACCACCGCCCCATGATGGTCGAATGTGAGATTGTCAACCTGAGTACCCAGGTCTCTCACAACAGATTATGTGCTTAGGGGGTTGCTGTTGTTGTGGTAATCAGCAGGGGCTGTGTTTTTGCCAGAAGGTATGATAATACATTTATTTGCATTTAACTTACGGTCATGACTTTGGCAATAGTTATTTGTAACTGTGAAACCCTCTTGCAATGACAGCACACAACTTACAGTCATCCACAAACGTGGTCAGCCACAGGCCTTATGTCTTTGCCTGGACCTCTGAGAAGTAGATGCCAAATAGTAGGGGTCCCAGGACAGATCCCTGGAGGACACCACTAGTGACAGGTATGCTGTTGGAAGTAGCAGCACTTATTTTGACCTTGTGGGTCCTATCTGTGAGCCATTTGGCCACCCATTTGACTAGATAGGGATTAACACCAAGTTGTGTTAGCTTTTTGATGATTCCCGAGTGGAGGATTGTGTCAAAGGCCTTGGCCAGGTCAAGGTAAGCTGTATGTACTGACTTCTTCTCATCCAGGGCCTTGGTGACATTCTCAAAGAAGTCAACTAGGTTCAGTAGGCAAGCTCTGCCCCCTGACAAATCCAAATCCAAACTGAGTGGGGTCGAGTGCTTAGAGATTGCCTATGTCCTTGTTTATGAGATCCATAATAATATGCTACATGGCTTTACAGATCAGACTTGTCAAGTTAATGGGGCAATAGTTTCCTGGGTCAGTAGTGGCACCACCTTTGTGCAAGGGGATGACAATGGTGGTTCTCCACTCTGCTGGAATGAAGCCTGTAATTAGGCTGTGGCTGAATAGGGTGCTCAATGGCAAAGCAAGCTCTTGCTGGAGATAGTGCAGAATACAGCCAGGGACACTATCAGGTCCCATGGAGGCTGTGTTCTTTGACTTGGATAGGGCCTTTAACACTTGACTACAGAGATGTGAGGTGTGGGACAAGTATTGGGGATGTTAACTGGGCCTTTGGGGGGAAATAAGGGGGTGAAGTTTGCACCAAAACTACCAGGTAGCAGGATGGCTAAGTCAGCAGGATCAGTGTAAGTGGTACCATTAAGTACTAGTTTGGAATAAACTTGGGCTATACCATGGAGGTTCCTAACATAACTGAAGAAGAAATTATGGTTTCCCTTTGTTTTGGAGGCTAGTTTCAACTCATACTTGGTTTGGAGGTTTTCACTAGTGATCTAATTTGCTTCTTGAGGCAGAGGAGGGAGTTTTTTGGATTTGGAATTTGTTCCTTTTTACTCAGACAACAGTTTCTTCCTTTTGTTGTGAAGCCTGTTGATAGAGGATGTCCACCAAACAGGTTTGTTTCCTTGAGGAGCAGGTTTTAGTTCTTGGCCTGATCTGAGTCCATGCAGTTGTACAGGTGCTTGTATACTGCACTGGTGTACTGTTCAGCACAGATGTCTGCATCACCTGAGGGGTGCGGTAGTGTGAAGTTACTGATACCCTCCCTTAGGAGGGTGTAGTCAGCTTTTGAGAAGTTTTTTAGTTTGGTTATGACTGGGGAGGGGTTGGGTGGGAAAGGAACTTTGAATGAGACAGACCAAAGATCTGACCTCACCAGGGAATAACATACTATGGGAGTGGTGCAGCAGTTGCCCATGTTGGTGTGAACTAAGTGAAGTATGTGATCTCCTCTTGTGGGGGATGAGACCAGCTGATCTAGTGCATTAGAATGGATGAAGTCAAGGAATCATTTGGTGAGTGCATTAGTGCAGGAACAGTTCACCCAGTCTGTGGTGAGGTAGATGAAGTCACCAAGGATCAAGGTGTTAGGGGGTACATTGATGGAGTCAAGTAGGTCCAGGTAGGAGGAGTGGGTGTCCTGAGACATGAAGGGGGGTCTATAGCTGGCTATAACTTGGATGGGTGTCTTGCCAACTGTCAGTTGCACCTGGAGTAATTCCAGTGTGTCATGCTGGTTAACGAGACTGGAGGTGTGCCTGTCCTTAATGAAGACAGAGACTCCACCACCCTTAGTTTTCTGACCTCATTTTGGGGTCAGAACGTGGGGAATGAGGTATAGCCTGGTAAGGAAGGGGTGCTCTCCGCAGCCCCGAAAGAAGATTCTGTGACTGTAGACATTGGCATCTTCCAGTGTGAGGAGATCCTCCAGTGAGTGGATTTTCAGATTAAGGCTCCTAGCACTGACCTTCAGTTTGCTTTTTTGCTTTGTGACAGATCTTTTATATTGGAAAATTTGTCTTTCAGACATAGCCTAAAAAAGGGATACTGGGGGAGGCAAGAGCCTTGGCCAAGATCCGGAACCCTAGGGGTGACAGGTGGAGGTCATCTCTGGGAAAGCATTGAGACCTGTCAACCATGTCATCCCAGGCAGACAGATACTGGATCCCCTTAGAAAGACACCAGAAACTAAGCCAACTGTTGAAGTCAAACATTTTTGTTGGTATTGTGGTATCATTCTTGGTGAAGATAGGATGCTGCTTAGGGCTAGGGACATAACTGCCGGGGCACATACTCTGAGAGCTTAGTCATGTCTCTTTTCATATACTCCAGGGAGGTACATCTCAAGTCATTCACACCAACACAGACAATGACAGAGTCATTTTGGACAGACTTAAGCATGTGTGTGATGCGGCGGATTCTAGCGCCTGAGAGACAGCTAATCATGACCTTCTCTTTGTTGAGCCTAGTGAGGGGGACATCAGTGTGTCTCACTATTGAGTCACCAATGACTAGTATGTTTGGTTTATTGTTATGCCATATGGGCTGCATTGGTTTACTGTTATGCCTTATGGGCTGTGTTTGTGAGACACTTCTGTGCTGACACTGTGTGATGTGATTGGTGCTGTGTGTGGAGTCTTTGTGAGTGTGTTTTGGTGGTCTCTGTTGTTTTGGTATGTTTTTGTTGAGGACTCCTGTATAGGTGGTGTGTGGCTGTGTGAAGTGGGTGGTGTGGTGTTCGTACTGGCAATCTCCACTTTGTCAGGAGTATTGACTGTGGGGTGAGAGAGCATGGATTCCAGCTTACTTATGTAGATGCATCTCTCGCAAGTAGAAAAATGATGTGCTAGGAGAAGGGGGCTGTTTGTGAATATGAGGCAGTCGCTACACTGTCTCAGCATGCACACGTCGACCAGGCTGGCAGGGGAAAAAGAAGGAAATTGTCCAGACATAGTGCTTTGAATATTTGGTAGACTTATGAAGAACAGGGTTTAATAAGGGTTTGTCCGCAAAAACCATAAATGTAAAAAAAAAGGCCTGAAACACAAGTGCTACAACCAAAGATGCACATAGATCACAGCCAACCAACACCTCAGATATTGAGCAGAAATAAATACACAGAGATGTGACTAACACTGATTATAAGGCAAAGAGAAACCCCCTAGGCTGAGTTAACACAGAATGTAAAAAGAAGAAAAACAATCTTCAATGAACCCAGAAAGCTACAGTTTTCACACTTTTAGCAGGCTAACTGCAGAGAGAGAGAGAGACAGAGACCACAATATTCAATTAATGTTCAATGAAACAAATAAACAAAATGCAGTACTATCCAAAACAATGCAAGACAAAAAATAAAATGCAGTACTATCTGAAACAATGCAGTGCAGAGAAAAGTGAATTAAATCAGCTTGTATATCTACTTGACTGCAGGTAGATCAGAGTCAGCCAACAGCTCAGATGCTGAGTAGAAATAAATACACAGAGATGTGACTAACACTGATTATAAGGCAAAGAGAAACTCCCTAGGATAAGAGTTAACAGAGAACTTCAAAAGAAGAGAAACAATCTTCAATGACAATGAACCTAGATGGCTACACTTTTCACACTTCTAGCAAGCCAACTGCAGAGAGAGAGAGACCACAATATTAAATTAATATTCAAAGAAACAAATAAAATGCAGCACTATTAGAAAATGTAGTACTATCTGAAAAAATGCAAGTGCAGAGAAAAGTTAATTAAATCAGCTTATACGTCAAGTTGATTGGAGGTATATCACAGCCAGTCAACAGCTCAGATACTGAGCAGAAAAAAAACAGCGATGTGACTAACACTGATTATCAGGCAAAAAGAAACCCCCTAGGCTAAGAGTTAACACAGAACTTCAAAGGAAGAGAAACCATCTCCAATGAACACAGATGGCTACACTTTTCACACTTCTATCAGGCTAAGTGCAAAGAGACAGAGACTGCAATATTCAATTAATATTCAATGAAACAAATAAATAAAATGTAGCACTATTTGAAACAATGCAAGACAAAAAATGCAGTACTATCTGAATCAATGCAAGGGCAGAGAAAGTGAACTAATTCAGCTTGTATGTCCACTTGATTGCAGGTAGATCATGGCAAGCCAACAGCTCAGATGTTGAGCAGAAAGAAATACACAGATATGTCATTAACACTGATTATAAGGCAAAAAGTAACCCCCTAGGATAAGAGTTAACAGAGAACTTCAAAAGAAGAGGAACAATCTCCAAATTAACCCAGATGGCTACACTTTTCAGACTTCTAGCAGGCTAACTGCAGCAAAACAAGGAACACAATATTCCATTAATATTCAGTGAAACAAATAAATAACATTCACTATCTGAAACAATGCAAGACAAAACAAAAAAAAAAATAAAATGCAGTACTATCTGAAACAATGCAAGTGCAGAGAAAAGGGAATTAAATCAGCTTGTACATCCACTTGACTGCAGGTAGATCAGAGCCAGCCAACAGCTCATATGCTGAGTAGAAATAAATACACAGAGATGTGACTAACACTGATTGTAAGGCAAAGAGAAACTCCCTAGGATAAGAGTCAACAGAGAACTTCAAAAGAAGAGAAACAATATTCAATGACAATGAACCTAGATGGCTACACTTTTCACACTTCTAGCAAGCCAACTGCAGACAGAGAGAGAGAGAGAGACAGGCCACAATATTAAATTAATATTCAAAGAAACAAATAAAATGCAGCACTATCTGAAAATGTAGTACTATCTGAAAAAAATGCAAGTGCAGAGAAAAGTGAATTAAATCAGCTTATACGTCAAGTTGATTGGAGGTATATCACAGCCAGTCAACAGCTCAGATACTGAGCAGAAAAAAAACACAGATGTGACTAACACTGATTATAAGGCAAATGGAAACCCCATAGGCTAAAAGTTAACACAGAACTTCAAAAAAAGAGAAAGAATCTTCAATGAACCCTGAAGACTACACTTTTCACACTTTTAGCAAGCTAACAATAGAGAGACAGAGACCACAATATTCAATTAATATTCAATGAAACAAATAAATAAAATGCACTATCTGAAACAATGCAAGACAAAAAAAATAAAATGCAGTACTATCTGAAACAATGCAAATGCAGAGAAAAATTAATCAAATCAGCTTGTATGTTCGCTTGATTGTAGGTAGATCACAGCCACCAACAGCTCAGATGCTGAGCAGAAATAAATACAGAGAGATGTAACTAACACTGATTATAAGACAAAGAGAAACCCACAATGCTAAGAGTTAACACAAAACTTCAAAAGAAGAGAAACAATCTCCAATGACCCCAGATGGTGACACTTTTCACACTTCTAGCAGGTTAACTGCAGAGAGACAGAGACCAGAATATTCATTCAATGAAATAAAAAAGTAAATGCCGCACTACATGAAACAATGCAAAACAAAAACATAATGCAGTACTATCTGAAACAATGCAAGTGCAAAGAAGAGTGGATTAAATCAGCTTGTACATCAAGATCATTACAGTTAGATCACAGCCAGCCAACAGTTCAGCTCAGCTATTGAGCAAAAAGAAATACACAGAGATGTGACCAACACTGATTCTAAGGCAAAGAGAAAACCCCAAGGATAAGAGTTAACACAGAACTTCAAAAGAAGAAAAACAATCTCCAATGACCCTGATGACTACACTTTTCACACTTCTAGCAGGCTAACTGCAAAGAGACAGAGACCACAATATTTAATTAATATTCAATTAAACAAAAACAAAAATGCAGCACTGTCAGAAACAATGCAAAGCAAAAAAATGCAGTATTATCTGAAGCAATGCAAGTGCAGACAAAAGTGAATTAAATCAGCTAGTACATCAAGTTGATTACAGGAAGATCACAGCCAGCCAACAGCTCAGTTGTTGAGCAGAAAGAAATACACAAAGATGTGACTAACACTCATGGGCATCTCGTGCTATTGGGCTGCAGGAATGCAGCACCCCCCAGCTGTAAAACTAAAAGAAAAAAAAAAGAAAAACAAATGCGAGTCATAGAACATCGCGCATGCACACTCGAGGCATTTCCCGATATCCAGACTGCTGGTGAACCAGTCTGGAGCATGTGCACAGAATCCAGACTGTCTCACCAGCAGTCCAGATTAGAAAGACAAGCATTCAACAGCAATATCCCAGAAGTCTATGCAGTTACAACTGTATAGACTGGAAGGGGATCGGACTGCAAAGTCTGTAGGCTGGGTAGCACCCAGCTTGCTCTCACAGGCTTATGGATGTGTTTTACGGACGTTTGGAACTCCAGGACTTGCTCTGCACAGGCTATGTGCTTTATGGAGGTTTGGAACTGCAGGAAGGAAAATCTGAGTGTGGGATTTTGCAGACATTGGAAGAACTGCAGGAAGGAATATTTGAGTTTACTTTAAGGTATGGAACTATGTGTGTGTGTGTGTGTGTGTGTGTGTGTGTGTGTGTGTGTGTGTGTGTGTACGTGAGTGTGTGTGCATGCGTGTGTGTGCGAGTGTGTGCGTGTGCGTGCGTGCGTGTGTGTGTGTGTGTGTGTGTGTGTGCGAGCGAGCGAGCGAGTGAGTGTGTGTGTGTGTGTGTGTGTGTGTGTGTGTGTGTGTGTGTGTGTGTGTGTGTGTGTGTGTGTGTCTGTGTGTCTGTGTGTGTGTGTAAAATGCTAAATGGTGGTGGGTAGAGAATCAGGCTTGAACTCTGTACCTTGGGCCCAGGTGGCAACAGCCTGAATTCCCTACCCACCACCATTTCTAAAACCTTTGCAGATTTTTGCCTCATATTTGTTCTGTTCATCATAAAATCTGTGGTTTCTGTATTTTTGTGTCTTTACACAATCAGTACTGCAGTGGTGCAGTGGTAGCACTGTTGCCTGATAGCTACAGGTTCTCTGGTTTGATTCTTGGTTGGGGTGCCTTCTGTGTGGAGTCTGCATGTCCTCCCTGTGTTTGTGTCAGTTTCCTCTGGCTGCTCTGGTGTCCTCACATCTTACAAAGACATGTGTCTGGAGTGTTTCTCCCTGGGCCTCTGCTGAAAATTTGCTTT
This sequence comes from Protopterus annectens, assembly GCF_019279795.1. Lineage (NCBI taxonomy): Eukaryota > Metazoa > Chordata > Ceratodontiformes > Protopteridae > Protopterus > Protopterus annectens. The sequence goes on from NC_056749.1 coordinate 260,880,996, forward strand.
TGTTCCAAATCAGACTTTCATGGTTAACAAATTTTAAATAAATAAAAATGACAAGCATTTGAATTTCAGACTTCATATTCTTCAGAAAGTACATGGTAACACAAAACCATTTATTCTAGCAATTTTCTAAGTTTATAAGATGTATATTTGAAACCTGTCCCTATTTTGGGGACTGTATTCCCTGATTATTGGCTTTGTCCAGGTTTTTTGTGCTAAGGTTGAGCGCTATGGTAAGAACTGAATTCACTGAATATGTTTGGAGGCTGTATTTCCCCATTACTGGCTTTGTCCAGGTGTTTTTTGCCAAGAGATTGACAGCTATGGTGAGAAATGAATTCACTAAATGGTAGCCATTTAAGTTTCTGCCTTCTTCTCTTTCACAAAACAGTTGATTTGGCATAGTGGTATGTTGCTCTGACTGTTTTGTACAGGGTCCTGGGCTCAAGGCTTGGCAGTGAAATGTATGGTGGTAACACAGCATTTTATTCTAGCAACTTTCCAACATTATACAACCAATGTTTAAAATGTGTCCCTGTTTTTTGGGCTTTTGCCCCACCCCCCCCAATATATTTTGGCTTTTTCCAGATTTCTTGCGCTGCAAAGTTCAGAGATACAGCTGACTGTTGAGTAGATTTTACAAGGAGCTGAGAGCTGCAGGGGAGCAAAAGTTTAGTGCTGCTTATGGTGAGTCTGCCTCTGTTTTTAATAGCACAACAGGTAGTGTACTTGCTTTTGATGCAGAAGGCTGTGGGTTCTACTCCCACAGTAGATAGATGCATTTCTGATACTGTAATGTGTTGCAAAGGGGGGGGGTGGATGTTGCAGTCCTTTTTGGCGAAGGTACTTAGCAACTATGAATCTGTTATCAGTTTACCATCCATTCCCTATTGCAATATTACTAGCGTATCATTTTTTTAGTGTAACATAGGCAATTTATTCCTCAACGGCAACAGGCACTATATTTGTAGATGAAACAATAAAATATAAAGTTGTTTGCTAGCGGCAACTTCTTCATTAGTTACAAATCTCTTTAATGTGGAATTATTTAGATGACTTTTACTTCTTAAGAGATTGTGCATATTTACTGATACTGGTGGACTGTAGAAGTTTGAGTAGACTTTTATGATTGAAATGTTCTGAAATGGGCAGTTTTGTCATTACTGGTGGATGCATTTTGTTTCATTGTTTACTGGAAAAATGTTCAAAACAAATTTAAAATGCCCTTTAAAACTGTACTGTATTGTACAAGGAATATAATTTAATACAATCAGGAAGTTGTATCAAAGAGCATGTGTGTGTTTTGTGTGCAAGGGGCCAGTGATTTGAAAACAGCCCAAAGTTAATCTTTATCTGCCACTGGCAAAATGCATTTTCTTTGAATGTGGGTTTCAATGCTGTTTCAATGAGTGTGAGTTTCAAGGGCAGAGAAGTTTTAATGCTAAGTTTGTTTTCATTCTGAGACTGCATTGCTTTGTCTAGCAGATCTCTGAGGTTGAGAGGTATGACAAATGTGTCAGGGCCATCACAGTCAGCCAGAGACATTTCAAATTGTGACATACTTGTTGCACCCTACTCCCCATGTAGTGACTCTGGATGTGTCCAAGCAAGGCAAGGAGCAGTTATGCAGTGTAAATGTGCAGAGTATCACCCCATCCAAGGTAGACACAAGTACTACAGTGGCTTTTCATCTGTCCTTGATTTTGCAGAATGTTCTAGTTTCTGTCATATTTTTATACTGTTGATTTATGCTTATTATTATTCAGAAAGTGCCTGTTGCTCTGTGTTTAATTAGCAATGCTTTAATGACCATCAGGTAAGCTTGTCTGAGATTGTAAGATGCAAGTAAGCTTTAATAAGCATACTGTTAAAGAATTGCCAACATTGAAAACCTTGCTGTTGTTGCCATGCAGAGAATACTTGCATAACTAGATAACGTATAAGCCTTGGGTATAGAAATGTATATGACACTGTGTGTAATAAAGGACAATATTACATTATTTTAAGAAGCTCATTACATTTGTTGGAGACTTGTAGTCATCTTTGCAGGCTTTACCTGAAAACTAAACAGAATGCCAATCTATTGTGTGTGGTCCATAACCTGTGCAGTAACCCTTTAAGCAATGTGTCTTGAGCTTGTTTCTTGTTTGCTTTTCATTTTTTACCTTGATCATGTTTTCCCCATGAAACAAGTAGATAGTTGTCAGGCAGCAGGTCTTTTTTGGATAATAAACATTTTTACAAGTGGGGTTATCACAGAGATTGCTACTTTCAGCGTGTTACTTGGTACTTTAATAAAGTTGAATATAAATTATAATTAGAACTGCAGTGCAGGGAGAAGTGGTTTGAGTTGAGTGCTGCTTGTTTTTCTTATACTTGATTTTGACTGGCATTCCAGTAATGTATTTAAAAAGTAATTTATTTTTTCATGCCTCACAACCTTCACATTTTGTCCTGGTTAGACTCTCATAATGACGGTTTGGCACCAAGGGCAGCGTATTTAATTAAAGTTGCAGTTTTTCTGGTTTTGAGCATAGCTCCTCCCCTTTCTAGTTGGCCACACCCCTTCCCGTTGACCCCCACCAATTCAGCTGCCTCATGCAGCCCCCCTTTGATTTGAAGTCACTAGCCGCCACTGCTAACACTGACTATAAGGCAAAGAGAAATCTCCTAGGTTAAGAGTTAACAAAGAACTTAAAGAGAAGAGAAGCAATCTTCAATGACAATGAACCCTGATGACTACACTTTTCACACTTATAGCAGGCTAACTGCAGAGAGAGAGAGAGACCACAATATTCAATTAATGTTAAATGAAACAAAAAAATTAAATGCAGTGCTATCTGAAACAATGCAAGTGCAGAGAAAAGTGAATTAAATCAGGTTGTATGTCCACCTGATTGCAGAGAGATCACATCCAGCCAACAGATCTGATGTTGAGCAGAAATAAATACACAGAGATATGACTAACACTGATTATAAGGCAAAGAGAACCCCCCCAGCCTAACAGTTAACACAGAACTTCAAAAGAAGAGAAACGATCTCCAATGGCTACACATTTACACTTCTAGCAGGCTAACTGCAGAGAGACAGAGACCACAATATTCAATTAATATTCAATGAAATAAATAAATAAAATGCAGTACTAACTGAAACAATGCAAGACAAAAAAAATGCAGTACTATCTGAAACAATGCAAATACACAGAAAAGTGAAATAAATCAGATTGTACGTCCAGTTGATTGCATGTAGATCACATCCAGGCAACAGCTCAGATGTTGAGCAGAAATAGATACAAAGAGATTTGACTAACACTGATTATAAGGCAAAGAGAAATTCCCCTAGGATAAGAGTTAACATGGAACTTCAAAAGAAGACAATCTTCAATGACAATAAAACCTGATGGCTACTCTTTTCACACTTCTAGCAGGCTAACTGAAGAGAGAGAGATACCAAAGTATCAAATTAATATTCAAAGAAAAAATAAATAAAATGTAGCACTATCTGAAATGCAGTAATATCTGAAACAACGCAAGTGCAGAGAAAAGTGAATTAAATCAGCTTGTATGTCAAGTTGATTTCAGGTATATCACAGCCAGGCAACAGCACAGATGCTGAGAAGAAATAAATACTCAGAGATGTGACTAACACTGATTATAAGGAAAAGAGAGCCCCCCCCCAGCCTAAGAATTAACACAAAATTTCGAAAGAAGAGAAACAATCTCCGATTAACCCAGATGGCGACACTTTTCACACTTCTAGCAGGCTAACTGCAGAGAGACAGAGACCACAATATTCTATTAATATTCAATGAAACAAATAACTAAAATGCAGCAGTACCTGAAACGCAAGGCAAAAATATAATGCAGTACTGTCTGAAATAATGCAAGTGCAGACAAAACTGAATTAAATCAGCTTGTACATCAAGTTGATTACAGGTAGATCAGAGCCAGCCAACAGCTCAGCTGTTGAGCAGAAAGAAATACACAGAGATGTGACTAACACTGATTATAAGGAAAAGAGAAACCCCCTGGCCTAAGAATTAACACAAAATTTCAGTAGAAGAGAAACAATCTCTGATTAACCCAGATGGCGACACTTTTCACACTTCTAGTAGGCTAACTGCAAAGAGACAGAGAACACAATATTCTATTAATATTCAATGAAACAAATAAATAAAATGCAGCAGTACCTGAAACAATGCAAGACAAAGATATAATGCAGTACTGTCTGAAACAATGCAAGTGCAGACAAAACTGAATTAAATCAGCTTGTATGTCAAGTTGATTACTGGTAGATCAGAGCCAGCCAAAAGCTCAGCTGTTGAGCAGAAAGAAATACACAGAGATGTGACTAACACTGATTATAAGGCAAAAAGAAATCCCCCTAGGATAAGAGTTAACAGAGATCTTCAAAACAAGAGAAACAATCTTCAATGACAATGAATCCTGATGGCTACACTTTTCACACTTCTAGCAGGTTACCTGCAGAGAGAAAGAGACCACAATATTACATTAATATTCAAGGAAACAAATAAATAAAATGCAGCACTATCTGAAACATTCACACTTCTAGCAGGTTACCTGCAGAGAGAAAGAGACCACAATATTACATTAATATTCAAGGAAACAAATAAATAAAATGCAGCACTATCTGAAACAATCCAAGTGCAGAGACAAGTGAATTAAGTCAGCTTTTACGTCAAGATTATTGAAGTTATATCGCAGCCAGCCAACAGCTCAGATGCTGAACAAAAATAAAAAAACAGAGATGTGACTAACCCAGATTATAAGGCAAAGAGAAACCCCACAGCTAAGAGTTAATACAGAATTTCAAAAGAAGAGAAAGAATCTCTAATAAACCCTGATGGCTAAACTATTCATACTTCTAGCAAGCTAACAGAAGAGAGACAGAGACCACATTATTCAATTACTATTCAATGAAACAAATAAAATGCACTATCTGAAACAATGCAAGACAAAAAAATGAAATGCAGTACTATCTGAAACAATGCAAGTGCAGAGAAAAGTGAATTAAATCAGCTTGTACATCCACATGATTGCAGGTAGATCACAGCCAGGCAACAGCTCAGATGATGAGCAGAAATAAATGCACAGAGATGTGACTAACACTGATTATAAGGCAAAGAGAAACCCCCTAGGCTAAGAGTTAACAAAGAACTTCAAAAGAAGAGAAAAAATCTCCAATTAATGCTGATGGCTACACTTTTCACACTTCTAGCAAGCTGAAGCAGAGACACAGAGACCACAATATTCAATTATTATTGAATGAAATAAAGAAATACAATTCACTATCTGAAACAATGCAAGGCAAAAAAATCCTATAATATCTGAAACAATGGAAGTGGAGGGAAAAGTGAATTAAATCAGCTTGTATGTCAAGTTGATTCCAGGTATATCACAGCCAGGCAGCAGCTCAGATGCTTAACAGAAATAAATACACAGAGATGTGACTAACACTGATTATAAGGCAAAGATAAACTGCCTGGGCTAAGAGTTAACACAAAACTTTAAAAGAAGAGAAATAATCTCCAATGAACCCAGATGGTGACACTTTTCACACTTCTAGCAGGCTAACTGCAGAGAGACAGAGACCACAATATTCAATGAAAGAAAGAAATCAAATGCAGCACTACTTGAAACAATGCAATACAAAAATATAATCTAGTACTATCAGAAACAGTGCAAGTGCAGACAAAAGTGAATTAAATCAGCTTGTACATCAAGTTGATTACACATATATCACAGCCAGCCAACAGCTCAGCTGTTGAGAAGAAATACACAGAGATGTAACTAACACTGAGTAAAAGGCAAAGAGAAACCTCCAAGGCTAAGAGTTAACACATAACTTCAAAAGAAGAAAAACAATATCCAATGAATCCCAATGGCTATAGTTTTACACTTCTAGCAGGCTAACTGCAGAGAGACAAAAAACACAATATTCATTTAATATTCAATGAAAAAAATAAAAAATGCAGTAGTAACTGAAACAATGCAAGACAAAAAATAAAATGCAGTACTATCTGAAACAATGAAAGTACACAGAAAAGTGAATTAAATCAGTTTGTACGTCCAGTTGATTGCAGGTAGATCACATCCAGGCAACAGCTCAGATGTTGAGCAGAAATAAATACACAGAGATGTGACTAACACAGATTACAAGGCAAAGAGAAATGCCCCAAGGAAAGAGTTAACAGAAAACTTTAAAAGAAGAGAAACAATCTTCAATGAGAATGAACCCTGATGGCTACACTTTTCACACTTCTAGCATGCTAACTACAGAGAGAGAGAGAGCACAATATTAAATTAATATTCAAAGAAACAAATGAAATGAGCACTATCTGAAAATGCAGTATGATTTGAAACAATGCAAGTGCAGAGAAAAGTGAATTAAATCAGCTTGTACGTCCACTTGATTGCAGGTAGATCACACACAGACAACAGCTCAGATGTTGAGCAGAAATAAATACACAGAGACGTGACTAATACTGATTATAAGGCAAAGCGACCCCCCCCCATTGGCAGAGTTAACACAGAACTTCAAAAGAAGAGACAAAATGTCCAATGAACTCTGATGGCTACACTTTCACACTTCTAGCAGTGTTACTGCAGAGACAAAGACCACACTATTCAATTAATATTCAACAAAACAAGTAAATAAAATACAGTATTAACTGAAACAATGCAAGACAAAAAATAAAATGCAGTACTATCTGAAACAATGCAAGTACACAGAAAAGTGAGCTAAATCAGCTTGTACGTCCGACTGATTGCACATAGATCACATCCAGGCAACAGCTCAGATGTTGAGCAGAAATAAATACACAGAGATGTGACTAACACTGATTATAAGGCTAAAGGAAATCCCTGAAGGATAAGAGTTAACACAGAACATCAAAAGAAGAGAAACAATCTTCAATAACAATGAACACAGATGGCTACAGTTTTTATACTTTTAGCAGACTAACTGCAAAGAGACAGAGAACACAATATTGAATTAATGTTCAATCAAACAAATAAATAAAATGCATCACTCTCTGAAATAATGGAAAGAAAAAATGCAGTACTATATGAAATAATGCAAGTGCAAAGAAAAGTGAATTAAATCAGCACGTACGTCCACTTGATTGCAGATAGATCACAGCCAGCCAAGAGTTCAGATGTTGAGCAGAAATAAATACACAGAGAAGTGACAAACACTGATCATAAGGCAAAGAGAAACCCCCTATGCTAAGAGATAACACAGAATTTCAAAAGAAGAGAAACAATCTCCAATGATCTCCGATGGCTACACTTTTCTCACCTCTAACATGCTAGCTGCAGAGAGACAGAGACCACAACAGTCAATTAATATTCAATGAAACAAATAAATAAAATGCAGTATTATCTGAAAGAATGCAAGATAAAAAAGAAAATGCAGTACTGTCTGAAACAAAGCAAGTGCAGAGAAAAGTGAAATAAATCAGCTTGTACATCCACTTAATTGCAGGTAGATCATAGCCAGCCAACAGCTCGGATGTTGAGCAGAAATAAATACAGAGATGTGACTAATACTGATTATAAGGCAAAGAGACCCGCCATTGGCAAAGAGTTAACACAGAACTTCAAAAGAAGAAAAACAATCTCCAATGACCCCCAATGGCTACATGTTTCACACTTCTAGCAGGCTAACTGCAGAGAGACAGAGACCACAATATTCAATTAAACAAATAAATAAAATTCACTATCTGAAACAACACAAGACAAAAAAATCCAGTGCTATCTGAAACAATGGAATTGCCAAGAAAAGTGACTTAAATAAGCTTGTATGTCAAGTTGATTGCAGGTATATCACAGCTAGACAACAGCTAAGATGCTGAGCAGAAATATATACACACAGATGTGACTAACACTGATTATAAGGCAAAGAAACCCCCCCTAGACTAAGAGTTAAAACAGAACTTCAAAAGAGGAGAAAAAATCTCCAATGACCCCTGATGGCTACACTTTTCACACTTCTAGGAGGATAATTGCAGAGAGACAGAGACCACAATATACAATTAATATTCAACGAAACAAATAAATAAAATTCACTAGCTGAAACAACGCAAGACAAAATCAAGTACTATCTGAAACAATGGAAGTGCAGAGAAAAGTGAATTAAATAACCTTGTATGTCAAGTTGATTGCAGGTATATCACAGCTAGGCAACAGCTCAGATGCTGAGCAGAAATATATACACACAGATGTGACTAACACTGATTATAAGGCAAAGAGAAACCCCCTAGGCTAAGAGTTAAAACAGAACTTCAAAAGAGGAAAAATAATCTCCAATGACCCGTGATGGCTAGACTTTCCACACTTCTAGCAAGCTAACACCAGAGAGACAGAGACCACAGTATTCAATTAATACCCAAAAAAAAAAAATACAATGTGCTGTCTGAAACAATGCAAGACAAAAATAAAATAAAAATAAAATACAGTATTATCTAAAACAATGCAAGTGCAGAGAAAAGTGAAGTAAATCAACTTGTACGCCCACTTGATTGCAGGTAGGGCACAGCCAGCCAACAGCATAGATGTCAAGCAGAAATAAATACCCAGAAATAAGACTAACACTGATTGTAAGGGAAAGAACCCCCACCCCAGTCTAAGAGTTAACAGAAAACTTCAAAGTAGGCAAACACTCTCCAATGAACCCAGATGGAGACACTTTTAACATTTCTAGCAACTGCAGAAAGACCGAGATCACAATATTCAATTAATATTCAATGAAAGAAAGAAATAAAATGCAGCACTACCTAAAACAATGCAAGAAAAAAATATAATGCACTTCTATTGGAAACAATGCAAGTGCAGAGAAACGATAATTAAATCAGCCTATACATCATGTTGAGTACAGGTAGATCACAGCCAGGCAAATGTTCAGCTGTTGAGCAAAAAGAAATACACAGAGATGTGACTAACACTGATTATAAGGCAAAGAGAAACCCCTAAGGCTAAGAGTTAACACAGAACTTGAAAAGAAGAGAAACCATCTTAACTGAACACAGATGGCTACAGTTTTCACAATTCTAGCAGGCTAACTGCAAAGAGACAGAGACCACAATATTGAATTAATGTTCAATGAAACAAATAAATAAAATGCAGCACCCTCTGAAAGAATGCAAATAAAAAATGCAGTACTATCTGAAACAATGCAAGTGCAGAGAAAAGGGAATTAAATCAGCTTCTATGTCCACTTGATTGCAGGTAGATCACAGCCAGCAAAAAGTTCTCATGTTAAGCAGAAATAAATACACAGAAAAGTGACAAACACTGATTATAAGGCAAAGAGAAATCCCCTAGGCTAAGAGTTAATACAGAACTTCAAAAGAAGAGAAACCATGTCCAATGAACCCAGATGGCTACACATTTCACACTTCTAGCAGGCTAACTGCAGAGAGACTGAGACTGCAATATACAATTAATGTTCAATGAAACAAATAAAATGCAGCATTTTCTGAAACCGTGCAAGACAAAAAATGCAATACAATCTGACTCAATGCTGGGGCAGAAAAAGTGAACTAATTCAGCTTGTACATCCACTTGATTGCAGGTAGATAGCCTGGTAATAGTTCAGATGTTGAGCAGAAAGAAATACACAGAGATGTCACCAACACTGATTATAAGGCAAACAGAAACCACCTAGGATAAGAGTTAACAGAGAACTTCAAAAGAAGAGAAACAGTCTTCAATGGCAATGAACCCAGACAGCTACACTTTTCACACTTCTAGCAAGCTAACTGTAGAGGGAGAGAGAGGCAGGCCACATTATTAAATTAATATTCAAAGAAGCACATAAATAAAATGCAGCACTATCTGAAAATGCAGTATTATTGGGAACAATGCAAGTGCAGAGAAAATGAATTAAATTAGTGTATATATCAAAATGATTGCATTTGTATCACTGACAGCCAACAGCTCAGATGCTGAGCAGAAATAAAAAAACAGAGACGTGATTAACACTGATTATAAGGCAAAGAGAAACTCCCTAGATTAAGAGTTAACACAGAACTTCAAAAGAAGAGAATAAATCTCCAATGAACCCTGATGGCTACAATTTGCACACTTCTAGCAAGCTAACAGCAGAGAAAAGGAGACCACAATATTCAATTAATATTCAATAAGACAAATAAATAAAATGCAGCACTATCTGAAGCAATGTAAGCCAAAAAATGCAGTACTATCTGAAACAATGCACGTGTAGAGAAAAGTGAATTAAATCAGCTTGTACATCCACTTGATTGCAGGTAGATCACAGCCAGGCAACAGCTCAGATGTTGAGCAGAAATAAATACAGAGATGTGGCTAACACTGATTATAAGGCAAAGAGACCCCCCCTATGCTAGGAGTTAACACAGAGCTTCAAAAGAACAGAAACAATCGCCAATGGCGCCCAACGGCTACACTTTTCACACTTCAAACAGGCTATCTGCAGAGAGACAATGACCACAATATTCAATTAATGTTCAATGGAACAAATAAATAAAATGCAGTATTATCTGAAACATTGCCAGATGAAAAAAATAAAATGCAGTACTATCTGAAACAATGAAAGAGCAGAGAAAAGTGAATTAAATCAGCTTGTACATCAAGTTGATTGCAGATAAATCACAGCCAGCCAACAACTCAGATATTGAGCAGAAAGAAATACACAGACATGTGACTAGCACTGTTTATAATGCAAAGAGAAACCCTGTAGGCTAAGAGCTAACACAACTTCAAAAACAGAAAAGCAATCTCCAATGAAACCCGATGGCTACACTTTTCAAACTTCTAGCAGGCTAACTGCAGAGAGACAAATTCAATTAACATTAAATAAGACAAATAAATAAAATGCAACACTATCTGAAATAATGCGAGACAAAAAATACAGTACTATCTGAATGAATGTAAGTACAGAGAAAAGTTAATTAAATCAGTTTGTACATCCAGCTGATTGGAGATAGATCACAGCCAGACAACAGCTCAGATGTTGAGCAGAAATAAATACACAGAGACGTGACTAACACTGATTATAAGGCAAAGAGAAACCCCCAAGGCTAAGAGTAAATACAGAACTTCAAAAGAAGAAAAACAATCTCCAATGAACCCCGATGGCTACAGTTGTCACACTTCTAGCAGGCTAACTGCAAAGAGACAGAGACCACAATATGTAATTAATATTCAATGAAAGAAAGAAATAAAATGCAGTACTCTCAGAAACATTGCAAAGTAAAAAAAATGCAGTACTATCTGAAACAATGCGAATGCAGAGAAAAGTGAATTAATTTGGCTTGTACATCCACTTGATTGCAAGAAGATCACAGCCAGGCAACAGATCAGATCTTGAGCAGAAATATATACACAGAAATGCCACTAACACTGATTATAAGGCAAAGAGAAACCCCATAGGATAAGAGTTAACAGGGAACTTCAAGAGAAACAATCTTCAATGACAATGAACCCAGATGGCTACACTTTTAAGACTTCTAGCAAGTTAACTAGAGAGAGAGAGAGAGAGACTACATTACTAAATTAATATTCAAAGAAATGTTTAAATAAAATGCAGCACTATCTGAAAATGCAGTAGTATCTGAAACAATGCAAGTGCAAAGAAAAGTGAATTAAATCAGCTTGTATGTCAAGGTAATTGCAGTTATATCACAGTCAGACAACAGCTGAGAAGCTGAGCAGAAATAAAAAACAGAGATGTAACTAACACTCATTATAAGGCAAACAGAAACCCCCAGCTAAGAGTTAACACAGAACTTCAAAAGAAGAGAAAGAATCTCCAATGAACCCTGATGGCCACAATTTTCACACTTCTAGCAAGCTAAAAGCAGAGAGACAGAGACCACAATATTCAATTAATATTCAACGAAACAAAGAAATAAAATGCAAGATCTGAAACAATGCAAGCCAAAAAAATAAAATGCTGTACTATCTGAAACAATGCAAGTCCAGAGAAAAGTAACTTAATCAGCTTGTACATCCACTTGATTGCAGGTAGATCACAGCCAGCCAACAGCTCAGATGTTAAGAAGAAATAAATACACAGAGATGAGGGTAACACTGATTATAAGGCAAAAAGAACCCCCCTAGGCTAAGAGTTAAAACAGAACTTCAAAAGAGGAAAAATAATCTCCAATGACCCATGATGGCTACACTTTCCACACTGCTAGCAAGCTAACACCAGAGAGACAGAGACCACAGTATTCAATTAATACCCAAAAACAAAACAAATAAAATGTGCTGTCTGAAACAATGCAAGACAAAAATAAAATAAAAATAAAATGCAGTATTATCTAAAACAATGCAAGTGCAGAGAAAAGTGCAGTAAATCAGCTTCTACGCCCATTTGATTGCAGGTAGGGCACAGCCAGCCAACAGCATAGATGTCAAGCAGAAATAAATACCCAGAAATAAGACTAACACTGATTGTAAGGGAAAGAACCCCCCCCCCAGGCTAAGAGTTAACAGAAAACTTCAAAGTAGGCAAACACTCTCCAATGAACCCAGATGGAGACACTTTTAACACTTCTAGCAACTGCAGAAAGACAGAGATCACAATATTCAATTAATATTCAATGAAAGAAAGAAATAAAATGCAGCACTAACTAAAACAATGCAAGACAAAAATATAATGCAGTTCTATTGGAAACAATGCAAGTGCAGAGAAACGATAATTAAATCAGCCTATACATCAAGTTGAGTACAGGTAGATCACAGCCAGGCAAATGTTCAGCTGTTGAGCAAAAAGAAACACACAGAGATGTGACTAACACTGATTACAAGGCAAAGAGAAACCCCTAAGGCTAAGAGTTAACACAGAACTTGAAAAGAAGAGAAACCATCTTAACTGAACCCAGATGGCTACAGTTTTCACAATTCTAGCAGGCTAACTGCAAAGAGACAGAGACCACAATATTGAATTAATGTTCAATGAAACAAATAAATAAAATGCAGCACCCTCTGAAACAATGCAAATAAAAAAATGCAGTACTATCTGAAACAATGCAAGTGCAGAGAAAAGTGAATTAAATCAGCTTCTATGTCCACTTGATTGCAGGTAGATCACAGCCAGGGAAAAGTTCTCATGTTAAGCAGAAATAAATACACAGAAAAGTGACAAACACTGATTATAAGGCAAAGATAAATCCCCTAGGCTAAGAGTTAATACAGAACTTCAAAAGAAGAGAAACCATGTCCAATGAACCCAGATGGCTACACATTTCACACTTCTAGCAGGCTAACTGCAGAGAGACTGAGACTGCAATATACAATTAATGTTCAATGAAACAAATAAAATGCAGCATTTTCTGAAACAGTGCAAGACAAAAAATGCAATACAATCTGACTCAATGCTGGGGCAGAAAAAGTGAACTAATTCAGCTTGTACATCCACTTGATTGCAGGTAGATAGCCTGGTAATAGTTCAGATGTTGAGCAGAAAGAAATACACAGAGATGTCACCAACACTGATTATAAGGCAAACAGAAACCACCTAGGATAAGAGTTAACAGAGAACTTCAAAAGAAGAGAAACAGTCTTCAATGGCAATGAACCCAGACAGCTACACTTTTCACACTTCTAGCAAGCTAACTGTAGAGAGGGAGAGAGAGGCAGGCCACATTATTAAATTAATATTCAAAGAAGCACATAAATAAAATGCAGCACTATCTGAAAATGCAGTACTATTGGGAACAATGCAAGTGCAGAGAAAATGAATTAAATTAGTGTATATATCAAAATGATTGCATTTGTATCACTGACAGCCAACAGCTCAGATGCTGAGCAGAAATAAAAAAAACAGAGATGCGATTAACACTGATTATAAGGCAAAGAGAAACTCCCTAGATTAAGAGTTAACACAGAACTTCAAAAGAAGAGAATAAATCTCCAATGAACCCTGATGGCTACAATTTGCACACTTCTAGCAAGCTAACAGCAGAGAAAAGGAGACCACAATATTCAATTAATATTCAATAAGACAAATAAATAAAATGCAGCACTATCTGAAGCAATGTAAGACAAAAAATGCAGTACTATCTGAAACAATGTCCGTGTAGAGAAAAGTTAATTAAATCAGCTTGTACATCCACTTGATTGCAGGTAGATCACAGCCAGGCAACAGCTCAGATGTTGAGCAGAAATAAATACAGAGATGTGGCTAACACTGATTATAAGGCAAAGAGTCCCCCCTATGCTAGGAGTTAACACAGAGCTTCAAAAGAACAGAAACAATCGCCAATGGCGCCCAATGGCTACACTTTTCACACTTCAAACAGGCTATCTGCAGAGAGACAATGACCACAATATTCAATTAATGTTCAATGGAACAAATAAATAAAATGCAGTATTATCTGAAACATTGCCAGATGAAAAAAATAAAATGCAGTACTATCTGAAACAATGAAAGAGCAGAGAAAAGTGAATTAAATCAGCTTGTACATCAAGTTGATTGCAGATAAATCACAGCCAGCCAACAACTCAGATATTGAGCAGAAAGAAATACACAGACATGTGACTAGCACTGTTTATAATGCAAAGAGAAACCCTGTAGGCTAAGAGCTAACACAACTTCAAAAACAGAAAAGCAATCTCCAATGAAACCCGATGGCTACACTTTTCAAACTTCTAGCAGGCTAACTGCAGAGAGACAAATTCAATTAACATTAAATAAGACAAATAAATAAAATGCAACACTATCTGAAATAATGCGAGACAAAAAATACAGTACTATCTGAATGAATGTAAGTACAGAGAAAAGTTAATTAAATCAGTTTGTACATCCAGCTGATTGGAGATAGATCACAGCCAGACAACAGCTCAGATGTTGAGCAGAAATAAATACACAGAGACGTGACTAACACTGATTATAAGGCAAAGAGAAACCCCCAAGGCTAAGAGTAAATACAGAACTTCAAAAGAAGAAAAACAATCTCCAATGAACCCAGATGGCTACAGTTGTCACACTTCTAGCAGGCTAACTGCAAAGAGACAGAGACCACAATATGTAATTAATATTCAATGAAAGAAAGAAATAAAATGCAGTACTCTCAGAAACATTGCAAAGTAAAAAAATGCAGTACTATCTGAAACAATGCGAATGCAGAGAAAAGTGAATTAATTTGGCTTGTACATCCACTTGATTGCAAGAAGATCACAGCCAGGCAACAGATCAGATCTTGAGCAGAAATATATACACAGAAATGCCACTAACACTGATTATAAGGCAAAGAGAAACCCCATAGGATAAGAGTTAACAGAGAACTTCAAGAGAAACAATCTTCAATGACAATGAACCCAGATGGCTACACTTTTAAGACTTCTAGCAAGTTAACTAGAGAGAGAGAGAGAGACTACATTACTAAATTAATATTCAAAGAAATGTTTAAATAAAATGCAGCACTATCTGAAAATGCAGTAGTATCTGAAACAATGCAAGTGCAAAGAAAAGTTAATTAAATCAGCTTGTATGTCAAGGTAATTGCAGTTATATCACAGTCAGACAACAGCTGAGAAGCTGAGCAGAAATAAAAAACAGAGATGTAACTAACACTCATTATAAGGCAAACAGAAACCCCCAGCTAAGAGTTAACACAGAACTTCAAAAGAAGAGAAAGAATCTCCAATGAACCCTGATGGCCACAATTTTCACACTTCTAGCAAGCTAAAAGCAGAGAGACAGAGACCACAATATTCAATTAATATTCAACGAAACAAAGAAATAAAATGCAAGATCTGAAACAATGCAAGACAAAAAAATAAAATGCTGTACTATCTGAAACAATGCAAGTCCAGAGAAAAGTAACTTAATCAGCTTGTACATCCACTTGATTGCAGGTAGATCACAGCCAGCCAACAGCTCAGATGTTAAGAAGAAATAAATACACAGAGATGAGGGTAACACTGATTATAAGGCAAAAAGAAACCCCCTAGGCTAAGAGTTAAAACAGAACTTCAAAAGAGGAAAAATAATCTCCAATGACCCGTGATGGCTACACTTTCCACACTGCTAGCAAGCTAACACCAGAGAGACAGAGACCACAGTATTCAATTAATACCCAAAAAAAAACAAATAAAATGTGCTGTCTGAAACAATGCAAGACAAAAATAAAATAAAAATAAAATAAAAATAAAATGCAGTATTATCTAAAACAATGCAAGTGCAGAGAAAAGTGCAGTAAATCAGCTTCTACGCCCACTTGATTGCAGGTAGGGCACAGCCAGCCAACAGCATAGATGTCAAGCAGAAATAAATACCCAGAAATAAGACTAACACTGATTGTAAGGGAAAGAACCCCCCCCCCAGGCTAAGAGTTAACAGAAAACTTCAAAGTAGGCAAACACTCTCCAATGAACCCAGATGGAGACACTTTTAACACTTCTAGCAACTGCAGAAAGACAGAGATCACAATATTCAATTAATATTCAATGAAAGAAAGAAATAAAATGCAGCACTACCTAAAACAATGCAAGACAAAAATATAATGCAGTTCTATTGGAAACAATGCAAGTGCAGAGAAACGATAATTAAATCAGCCTATACATCAAGTTGAGTACAGGTAGATCACAGCCAGGCAAATGTTCAGCTGTTGAGCAAAAAGAAACACACAGAGATGTGACTAACACTGATTACAAGGCAAAGAGAAACCCCTAAGGCTAAGAGTTAACACAGAACTTGAAAAGAAGAGAAACCATCTTAACTGAACCCAGATGGCTACAGTTTTCACAATTCTAGCAGGCTAACTGCAAAGAGACAGAGACCACAATATTGAATTAATGTTCAATGAAACAAATAAATAAAATGCAGCACCCTCTGAAAGAATGCAAATAAAAAAATGCAGTACTATCTGAAACAATGCAAGTGCAGAGAAAAGTGAATTAAATCAGCTTCTATGTCCACTTGATTGCAGGTAGATCACAGCCAGGGAAAAGTTCTCATGTTAAGCAGAAATAAATACACAGAAAAGTGACAAACACTGATTATAAGGCAAAGATAAATCCCCTAGGCTAAGAGTTAATACAGAACTTCAAAAGAAGAGAAACCATGTCCAATGAACCCAGATGGCTACACATTTCACACTTCTAGCAGGCTAACTGCAGAGAGACTGAGACTGCAATATACAATTAATGTTCAATGAAACAAATAAAATGCAGCATTTTCTGAAACAGTGCAAGACAAAAAAATGCAATACAATCTGACTCAATGCTGGGGCAGAAAAAGTGAACTAATTCAGCTTGTACATCCACTTGATTGCAGGTAGATAGCCTGGTAATAGTTCAGATGTTGAGCAGAAAGAAATACACAGAGATGTCACCAACACTGATTATAAGGCAAACAGAAACCACCTAGGATAAGAGTTAACAGAGAACTTCAAAAGAAGAGAAACAGTCTTCAATGGCAATGAACCCAGACAGCTACACTTTTCACACTTCTAGCAAGCTAACTGTAGAGAGGGAGAGAGAGGCAGGCCACATTATTAAATTAATATTCAAAGAAGCACATAAATAAAATGCAGCACTATCTGAAAATGCAGTACTATTGGGAACAATGCAAGTGCAGAGAAAATGAATTAAATTAGTGTATATATCAAAATGATTGCATTTGTATCACTGACAGCCAACAGCTCAGATGCTGAGCAGAAATAAAAAAAACAGAGACGTGATTAACACTGATTATAAGGCAAAGAGAAACTCCCTAGATTAAGAGTTAACACAGAACTTCAAAAGAAGAGAATAAATCTCCAATGAACCCTGATGGCTACAATTTGCACACTTCTAGCAAGCTAACAGCAGAGAAAAGGAGACCACAATATTCAATTAATATTCAATAAGACAAATAAATAAAATGCAGCACTATCTGAAGCAATGTAAGACAAAAAATGCAGTACTATCTGAAACAATGCACGTGTAGAGAAAAGTGAATTAAATCAGCTTGTACATCCACTTGATTGCAGGTAGATCACAGCCAGGCAACAGCTCAGATGTTGAGCAGAAATAAATACAGAGATGTGGCTAACACTGATTATAAGGCAAAGAGTCCCCCCTATGCTAGGAGTTAACACAGAGCTTCAAAAGAACAGAAACAATCGCCAATGGTGCCCAATGGCTACACTTTTCACACTTCAAACAGGCTATCTGCAGAGAGACAATGACCACAATATTCAATTAATGTTCAATGGAACAAATAAATAAAATGCAGTATTATCTGAAACATTGCCAGATGAAAAAAATAAAATGCAGTACTATCTGAAACAATGAAAGAGCAGAGAAAAGTGAATTAAATCAGCTTGTACATCAAGTTGATTGCAGATAAATCACAGCCAGCCAACAACTCAGATATTGAGCAGAAAGAAATACACAGACATGTGACTAGCACTGTTTATAATGCAAAGAGAAACCCTGTAGGCTAAGAGCTAACACAACTTCAAAAACAGAAAAGCAATCTCCAATGAAACCCGATGGCTACACTTTTCAAACTTCTAGCAGGCTAACTGCAGAGAGACAAATTCAATTAACATTAAATAAGACAAATAAATAAAATGCAACACTATCTGAAATAATGCGAGACAAAAAATACAGTACTATCTGAATGAATGTAAGTACAGAGAAAAGTTAATTAAATCAGTTTGTACATCCAGCTGATTGGAGATAGATCACAGCCAGACAACAGCTCAGATGTTGAGCAGAAATAAATACACAGAGACGTGACTAACACTGATTATAAGGCAAAGAGAAACCCCCAAGGCTAAGAGTAAATACAGAACTTCAAAAGAAGAAAAACAATCTCCAATGAACCCAGATGGCTACAGTTGTCACACTTCTAGCAGGCTAACTGCAAAGAGACAGAGACCACAATATGTAATTAATATTCAATGAAAGAAAGAAATAAAATGCAGTACTCTCAGAAACATTGCAAAGTAAAAAATGCAGTACTATCTGAAACAATGCAAATGCAGAGAAAAGTGAATTAATTTGGCTTGTACATCCACTTGATTGCAAGAAGATCACAGCCAGGCAACAGATCAGATCTTGAGCAGAAATATATACACAGAAATGCCACTAACACTGATTATAAGGCAAAAAGAAACCCCATAGGATAAGAGTTAACAGAGAACTTCAAGAGAAACAATCTTCAATGACAATGAACCCAGATGGCTACACTTTTAAGACTTCTAGCAAGTTAACTGGAGAGATAGAGAGAGAGAGAGAGACTACATTACTAAATTAATATTCAAAGAAATGTTTAAATAAAATGCAGCACTATCTGAAAATGCAGTAGTATCTGAAACAATGCAAGTGCAAAGAAAAGTGAATTAAATCAGCTTGTATGTCAAGGTAATTGCAGTTATATCACAGCCAGACAACAGCTGAGAAGCTGAGCAGAAATAAAAAACAGAGATGTAACTAACACTCATTATAAGGCAAACAGAAACCCCCAGCTAAGAGTTAACACAGAACTTCAAAAGAAGAGAAAGAATCTCCAATGAACCCTGATGGCCACAATTTTCACACTTCTAGCAAGCTAAAAGCAGAGAGACAGAGACCACAATATTCAATTAATATTCAACGAAACAAAGAAATAAAATGCAAGATCTGAAACAATGCAAGACAAAAAAATAAAATGCTGTACTATCTGAAACAATGCAAGTGCAGAGAAAAGTAACTTAAATCAGCTTGTACATCCACTTGATTGCAGGTAGATCACAGCCAGCCAACAGCTCAGATGTTAAGAAGAAATAAATACACAGAGATGAGGGTAACACTGATTATAAGGCAAAGAGAAACCTCCTAGGCTACGAGTTAACACAAAACTTCAAAAGAAGAGAAACAATCTCCAATGATCCCAGATGGCGACACTTTTCACAGTTGTAGCAGGCTAACTACAGAGGGACAGAGACCACAATATTCAATTAATATTCAATGAAACAAATAAATAAAATGCAACACTACCTAAAGCAATGCAAGACAAAAATATAATGCAGTACTATCTAAAACAATGCAAGTGTAGAGATAAGTGAATTATATCAGCTTGTACCTCCACTTAAGTGTAGATAGATGGCACCCAGCCAACAACTCGGATGTTGAGCAGAAACAAATATACAGAGATGTGACTCATACTGATTATAAGGCAAATAGACCCCCAGTCTAAGTGTTAACACAGAATTTGAAAGAAGAGAAACAATCTCCAATGACCCCCAATGGCTACACTTTTCACACTTCTAGCAATCTACTTAGAGAGAGACAGAGACCGCAATATTCAATTAATATTCATTGAAACAAATAAAATGCAGCACTACCTGAAACAATGCAAGACAAAAAATAAAATGCAGTACTATCTGAAACAGTGGAAGTGCAGAGAAAAGTGAATTAAATCAGCTTGTATGTCACATTGATTGCAGGTATATCCAAGCCAGGCAGCAGCTGAGATGCGGAGCAGAAATATATACACAGAGATGTGACTAACATTGATTATAAGGCAAAGAAAAACCCGGTAGGCTAAGAGTTAACTCAGAACTTCAGAAGAATAAAAAAAAATCTCCAATGAAACCCAATGCTTACACTGTTCACACTTGTAGCAGGCTAACTACAGAGAGACAAAGACCACAATATTCAATTAACATTCAATGAAACAAATAAATAAAATGCAGCACTATCTGAAATAATGCAATGTAAAAAAATGCAGTATTATCTGAATGAATGCAAGTATAGAGAAAAGTGAATTAAATCAACCTGTACATCCAGTTGATTGCAGGTTGATCACAGCCAGACAACAGCACATATGTTGAGCAGAATAAAATACACAGAGATGTGACTAACAATGATTATAAGGCAAAGAGAAACTCCCTAGATTAAGTTAACATAGAACTTTAAAAGAAGAGAAGCAATCTCCAGTGAACCCTGATGGCTATACTTTTCAAGCTTCTAGCAAGTTAATAGCAGAGAGAAGGAGACCATTATATTCAATTAATATTCAATGAAACAAATAAATAAAATGCATTATCTGAAACAATGCAAGACAAAAAATAAAATGCAGTACTACCTAAACAATGCAAGTGCAGAGAAAAGTGAATTAAATCTGCCTGAACGTCCACCTGATTGCAGGTAGATCACAGCCAGCATACAGCTCAGATGTTGAGCAGAATTAAATACATAGAGATGTCACTAACACTGATTATAAGGCAAAGAGACCCCCCTAGGCTAAGAGTTAACTCAGAACTTCAAATGAAGAGAAACAATCTCCAATGATCCCCAATGGCTACACTTTTCATACTTGAAGCAGGCTACCTGCAGAGAAACAATGACCACAATATTCAATTAATATTCAGTGAAACAAGCAGTATTATCTGAAATTATGTACCTGCAGAGAAAAGTGAATTAAATTAGCTTGTACATCCAGCTGATTGCAGGTAGATCAAAGCCAGCCAACAACTCAGATGTTGAGCAGAAATAAATACACAGAGATGTGACTAACACTGATTATAAGGCAAAGATAACCCCCTAGGCCAAGAGTTCACACAACTTCAAAAGAAAATAAACCATCTCCAATGAACCCAGGTGGCTGCACTTTTCACACTTCTAGCAGGCTAACTGTAGTGGGACAGAGACCAAAATATTCAATTAATATTCAATGAAACAAATAAATAAAATGCACTATCTGAAACAATGCAAGACAAAAATATAATGCAGTACTATCTGAAACAAAGTAAGTGCAGACAAAAGTGAATTAAATCAGCTTGTACATCAATTGTTTACAGGTAGATCACAGGGTGCTAACAGCTCAGCTGTTGAGCAGAAAGAAATACACAGGGATGTGACTAACACTGATTATAAAGTAAAGAAACCCCCCAAGGCTGAGAGTTAACACAGAACTTCAAAAGATGAAAAGAAATCTCCAATGAACCCCGATGGCTACGCTTTTCACACTTCTAGCAGGGTAACTGCAAAGAGACAGAGACCACAATATTTAATAAATATTCAATGAAACAAATAAATATAATGTAGCACTATCTGAAACAATGCAAGACAAAAAAAAATGCAGTACTATGTCAATCAATGCAAAGGCAGAGAAAGTGAGCTAATTCAGCTTGTACTTCCACTTGATTGCAGGTAGATCACAGAAGGCAACAGCTCAGAGGTTGAGCAGCAATAAATACATAGTAGTGTAACTAACACTGAGAGTGGCCTAATGGTTAAGGTGTTTGCCTTGCAAGCACAAGGTACAGAGTTCGAGTCTCTTGAGGGATAATTGGCTAGGCTTAAAATGGCTCACAAGGGCAGTTAGCTTAGTACTAATCTATGAACCTATAAGGCAAAGAGAAACCCCCTAGGTTAAGATCAAACACAGAACTTCAAAAGAAGACAAAGAATCTCCAGTGAACCCTGATGGCTACACATTTCACACTTGTAGCAAGCTAACAGCAGACACACAGAGACCACAATATTCAATTAATATTCAATGAAACAAATAAAATCCACAATCTGAAACAATGCAAGACAGAAAAAAACTAAAATGCAGTACTATCTGAAACAATGCAAGTGTAGAGAAAAGTGAATTGAATCAGCTTGTATGTCCACTTGATTGCAGGTAGATCACAGCCGGCCAACAGCTCAAATGTTAAGCAGAAATAAATACAGAGATGTGGCTAACACTGATTATAAGGCAAAGAGACCCCCCCCCTAGGCTAAGAGTTAACACAAAACTTCAAAAGAAAAAAACAATCTCCAATGAACCTAGCTTGCAACACTTTTTACACTTCTAGCTGGCTAACTGCAGAGAGACAGACACCATAATATTCAATTAACATTCAATGAAACAAATAAAATGCAGTACTACCTGAAACAATGCAAGACTAAAATACAATGCAGTACTATCTGAAACAATGCAAGTGTAGAGAAAAGTGAATTAAATCAGCTTGTACATCAAGCTGATTACAGGTAGATCACAGCCAGCCAGCATCTCCGCTGTTGAGCAGAAAGAAATACACAAAGATGTGACTAACACTGATTATAAGGCAAAAAGAACCCCCTATGCTAACAGTTAACACAGAACTTCAAAAGAGGAGAAACAATCTCAAATAAACCCTGATGGCTACACTTTTACACTTTTAGCAGGCTGACTGCAGAGAGAGAGATACCACAATATTAAATTAATTTTCAAATAAACAAAATGCGGCACTATCTGAAAATGCAGTACCATCTGCAACAATCCAAGTGCAGAGAAAAGTGAATTAAATCAGCTTGTATGTCAAGTTGACTGCAGTTATATCACAGCCAGACAACAGCTCAGATGCTGAGCAGAAATAAAAAAATGAAGATGTGACTAACACAGTTTATAAGGCAAAGAGAATCCCCCTAGACTAAGAGTTAACACAGAACTTCAGAAGAAGAGAAATAATTTCCAATGGCTCCACTTTTCACACTTCTAGCAAGCATAACAGCAGAGAGACTGAGACCACAATATTCAAGTAATATTCAATTAAAGAAAGAAATAAAATGCGGTATCTGAAAGAATGCAAGACAAATAAGCAGTACTATCTCAAACAATGCAAGTGCAGAGAAAAGTGAATTAAATCAGGTTGTACATCCACTTTTACACTTCTAGCAGGCTAACTGCAGAGAGACAGAGACCACAATATACAATTAATATTCAATGAAACAAATAAATAAAATTCACTAGCTGAAACAACGCAAGACAAAAAAATCCAGTACTATCTGAAACAATGGAAGTGCAGAGAAAAGTGAATTAAATAACCTTGTATGTCAAGTTGATTGCAGGTACATCACAGCTATGCAACAGCTCAGATGCTGAGCAGAAATATATACACACAGATGTGACTAACACTGATTATAAGGCAAAGAGAACCCCCCTAGGCTAAGAGTTAAAACAGAACTTCAAAAGAGGAAAAAGAATCTCCATTGACCCCCGATGGCTACACTTTCCACACTTCTAGTAAGCTAACACCAGAGAGACAGAGACTACAGTATTCAATTAATACCCAATAAAACAAATAAATAAAATGCACTGTCTGAAACAATGCAAGACAAAAAAATAGAATGCAGTATTATCTAAAACAATGCAAGTGCAGAGAAAAGTGAAGTAAATCAGCTTGAATGCCCACTTGATTGCAGGTAGGGCACAGCCAGCCAACAGCATATATATCAAGCAGAAATAAATACACAAGAGATGAGACTAACACTGATTGTAAGGCAAAGAGAAACCCCCTAGGCTAAGAGTTAACACAAAACTTCAAAAGTAGACAAACACTCTCTAATGAACCCAGATGGAGACACTTTTCACACTTCTAGCAGGCAAACTGCAGAAAGACAGAGACCACAATGTTTAATTAATATTCAATGAAAGAAAGAAATAAAATGTAGCACTACATAAAACAATGCAAGACAAAAATATAATGCAGTTCTATCGGAAACAATGCAAGTGCAGAGAAACAATAATTAAATCAGCCTGTACATCAAGTTGAGTACAGGTAGATCACAGCCAGGCAAAAGTTCAGCTGTTGAGAAAAAAGAAATACACAGAGATGTGACCAACACTGATTATAAGGCAAAGAGAAACCCCCAAGGCTAAGAGTTAACACAGAACTTGAAAAGAAGAGAAACCATCTCCACTGAACCCAGATGGCTACAGTTTTCACAATTCTAGCAGGCTAACTGCAAAGAGACAGAGACCACAATATTGAATTAATGTTCAATGAAACAAATAAATAAAATGCAGCACTCTCTGAAAAAATGCAAAGAAAAGAATGCAGTACTATCTGAAACAATGCAAGTGCAGAGAAAAGTGAATTAAATCAGCTTCTATGTCCACTTGATTGGAGGTAGATCACAGCCAGCAAACAGTTCTGATGTTGAGCAGAAATAAATACACAGAGAAGTGACAAACACTGATTATAAGCAAAGAGAAATCCCCTAGGCTAAGAGTTAATACAGAACTTCAAAAGAAGAGAAGCCATGTCCAATGAACCCAGATGGCTATACTTGTCACACTTCTAGCAGGCTAACTGCAGAGAGACAGAGACTGCAATATACAATTAATGTTCAATTAAATAAATAAAATGCAGCACTTTCTGAAACAGTGCAAGACAAAAAATGCAGTACAATCTGACTCAATGCTGGGGCAGAAAAAGTGAACTAATTCAGCTTGTACATTCACTTGATTGCAGGTAGATAGCCTGGTAATATGTCAGATGTTGAGCAGAAAGAAATACACAGAGATGTCACCAACACTGATTATAAGGCAAACAGAAACAGAGAATTTCAAAAGAAGAGACACACTCTTCAATGGGAATGAACCTAGATGGCTACACTTTTCACACTTCTAGCAAGCTAACTGTAGAGATGGGGAGAGAGAGAGGCCACGTTATTAAATTAATATTCAAAGAAGCACATAAATAAAATGCAGCACCATCTGAAAATGCAGTACTATTGGAAACAATGCAAGTGCAGAGAAAATGAATTAAATCAGTGTATATGTCAAAATGATTGCATTTGTATCACTGGCAGCCAACAGCTCAGATGCTGAGCAGAAATAAAAAAAAACAGAGATGTGACTAACACTGATTATAAGGCAAAGAGAAACTCCCTAGATTAAGAGTTAACACAGAACTTCAAAAGAAGAGAAGAAATCTCCAATGAACCCTAATGGCTACAATTTTCACACTTCTAGCAAGCTAATAGCAGAGAGAAGTAGACCACAGTATTCAATTAATATTCAATAAGACAAATAAATAAAATGCAGCACTATCTGAAGCAATGCAAGACAACAAAATGCAGTACTATCTGAAACAATGCACGTGTAGAGAAAAGTGAATTAAATCAGCTTGTACATCCACTTTATTGCAGGTAGATCACAGCCAGGCAACAGCTCAGATGTTGAGCAGAAATAAATGCACAGAGATGTGGCTAACACTGATTATAAGGCAAAGAGACCATCCTAGGCTAGGAGCTAACAGAGCTGCAAAAGAATAGAAACAATCTCCAATGACCCCCAATGGCTACACTTTTCACACTTCATACAGGCTATCTGCAGAGAGACAATTACCACAATATTCAATTAATGTTCAATGGAATAAATAAATAAAATGCAGTACTATCTGAAACATTGCTAGATGAAAAAATAAAATGCAGTACTATCTGAAACAATGAAAGAGCAGAGAAAAGTGAATTAAATCAGCTTGTACATCAAGTTGATTGCAGATAAATCACAGCCAGCCAACAACTCCGATATTGAGCAGAAAGAAGTACACAGACATGTGACTAGCACTGTTTATAATGCAAAGAGAAACCTTGTAGGCTAAGAGTTAACACAACTTCAAAAACAGAAAAGCAATCTCCAATGAAACCTGATGGATACACTTTTCAAACTTCTAGCAGGCTAACTGCAGAGAGACAAATTCAATTAACATTAAATAAGACAAATAAATAAAATTCAACACTATCTGAAACAATGCAAGACAAAAAATGCAGTACTATCTGAATGAATGTAAGTGCAGAGAAATGTGAATTAAATCAACCTGGATGTCCAGCTGATTGCAGGTAGATGACAGCTAGTCAACAGCTCAGATGCTGAGCAGAAATAAATACACATAGATGTGACTAACACTGATTATAAAGCAAAGAGAGACCCTTTAGGCTAAGAGTTAACAAAGTACTTCAAAAGAAAAGAAACAATCTCCAGCAAACCCAGATGGCTACACTTTTCACACTTCTAGCAGGCTAATGGCAAAGCGACAGAGACCACAATAGTAAATTAATATTCAATGCAAGTCAAAAAATAAAATGCAGTACTATCTGAAACAATGTAAGTACAGAGAAAAGTTAATTAAATCAGTTTGTACATCCAGCTGATTGGAGATAGATCACAGCCAGACAACAGCTCAGATGTTGAGCAGAAATAAATACACAGAGACGTGACTAACACTGATTATAAGGCAAAGAGAAACCCCCAAGGCTAAGAGTAAATACAGAACTTCAAAAGAAGAAAAACAATCTCCAATAAACCCCGATGGCTACAGTTGCCACACTTCTAGCAGGCTAACTGCAAAGAGACAGAGACCACAATATGTAATTAATATTCAATGAAAGAAAGAAAGAAAATGCAGTACTCTCAGAAACATTGCAAAGTAAAAAAAATGCAGTACTATCTGAAACAATGCAAATGCAGAGAAAAGTGAATTAATTTGGCTTGTACATCCACTTGATTGCAGGAAGATCACAGCCAGGCAACAGATCAGATCTGGAGCAGAAATAAATACACAGAAATGCCACTAACACTGATTATAAAGCAAAGAGAAACTCCCTATGATAAGAGTTAACAAAGAACTTCAAAAGAAGAGAAACAATCTTCAATGACAATGAACCCAGATGGCTACACTTTTAAGACCTCTAGCAAGCTAACTTGAGAGATACAGAGAGAGAGAGACCACATTACTAAATTAATATTCAAAGAAATGTTTAAATAAAATGCAGCACTACCTGAAAATGCAGTAGTATCTGAAACAATGCATGTGCAGAGAAAAGTGAATTAAATCAGCTTGTATGTCAAGGAAATTGCAGTTATAACACAGCCAGACAACAGCTGAGAAGATGAGCAGAAATAAAAAAACAGAGATGTAACTAACACTCATTATAAGGCAAACAGAACCCCCCCCCCCCCCAGGCTAAGAGTTAACGCAGAACTTCAAAAGAAGAGAAATAAACTCCAATGGCTCCACTTTTCACACTTCTAGCAAGCATAACAGCAGAGAGACTGAGACCACAATATTCAATTAATATTCAATTAAAGAAAGAAATAAAATGCGGTGTCTGAAAGAATGGAAGACAAAAAGCAGTACTATCTCAAACAATGCAAGTGCAGAGAAAAGTGAATTAAATCAGGTTGTACATCCACTTTTACACTTCTAGCAGGCTAACTGCAGAGAGACATAGACCACAATATACAATTAATATTCAATGAAACAAATAAATAAAATTCACTAGCTGAAACAATGCAAGACAAAAAAAATCCAGTACTATCTGAAACAATGGAAGTGCAGAGAAAAGTGAATTAAATAACCTTGTATGTCAAGTTGATTGCAGGTACATCACAGCTAGGCAACAGCTCAGATGCTGAGCAGAAATATATACACACAGATGTGACTAACACTGATTATAAGGCAAAGAGAAACCTCCTAGGCTAAGAGTTAAAACAGAACTTCAGAAGAGGAAAAAGAGTCTCCATTGACCCCTGATGGCTACACTTTCCACACTTCTAGCAAGCTAACCCCAGAGAGACAGAGACCACAGTATTCAATTAATACCCAATAAAACAAATAATTAAAATGCACTGTCTGACACAATGCAAGACAAAAAAAATAGAATGCAGTATTATCTAAAACAATGCAAGTGCAGAGAAAAGTGAAGTAAATCAGCTTGTATGCCCACTTGATTACAGGTAGGGCACAGCCAGCCAACAGCACAGATGTCAAGCAGAAATAAATACACAAGAGATGAGACTAACACTGATTGTAAGGCAAAGAGAAACCCCCTAGGCTAAGAGTTAACACAAAACTTCATAAGTAGACAAACGCTCTCCAATGAACCCAGATGGAGACACTTTCCACACTTCTAGCAGGCTAACTGGAGAAAGACAGAGACCACAATGTTCAATTAATATTCAATGAAAGAAAGAAATAAAATGTAGCACTACATAAAACAATGCAAGACAAAACTATAATGCAGTTCTATCGGAAACAATGCAAGTGCAGAGAAACAATAATTAAATCAGCCTGTACATCAAGTTGAGTACAGGTAGATCACAGCCAGGCAAAGGTTCAGCTGTTGAGCAAAAAGAAATTCACAGAGATGTGACTAACACTGATTATAAGGCAAAGAGAAACCCCCAAGGCTAAGAGTTAACACAGAACTTGAAAAGAAGAGAAACCATCTCCACTGAACCCAGATGGCTACAGTTTTCACAATTCTAGCAGGCTAACTGCAAAGAGACAGAGACCACAATATTGAATTAATGTTCAATGAAACAAATAAATAAAATGCAGCACTCTCTGAAAGAATGCAAAGAAAAAAATGCAGTACTATCTGAAACAATGCAAGTGCAGAGAAAAGTGAATTAAATCAGCTTCTATGTCCACTTGATTGGAGGTAGATCACAGCCAGCAAACAGTTCTGATGTTGAGCAGAAATAAATACACAGAGAAGTGACAAACACTGATTATAAGCAAAGAGAAATCCCCTAGGCTAAGAGTTAATACAGAACTTCAAAAGAAGAGAAGCCATGTCCAATGAACCCAGATGGCTACACTTGTCAGACTTCTAGCAGGCTAACTGCAGAGAGACAGAGACTGCAATATACAATTAATGTTCAATGAAATAAATTAAATGCAGCACTTTCTGAAACAGTACAAGACAAAAAATGCAGTACAATCTGACTCAATGCTTGGGCAGAAAAAGTGAACTAATTTAGCTTGTACATCCACTTGATTGCAGGTAGATAGCCTGGTAATATGTCATATGTTGAGCAGAAAGAAATACACAGAGATGTCACCAGCACTGATTATAAGGCAAACAGAAACAGAGAACTTCAAAAGAAGAGACACACACTTCAATGGGAATGAACCCAGATGGCTACACTTTTCACACTTCTAGCAAGCTAACTGTAGAGAGGGGGAGAGAGAGAGAGAGAGGCCACATTATTAAATTAATATTCAAAGAAGCACATAAATAAAATGCAGCACTATCTGAAAATGCAGTACTATTGGAAACAATGCAAGTGCAGAGAAAATGAATTAAATCAGTGTATATGTCAAAATGATTGCATTTGTATCACTGGCAGCCAACAGCTCAGATGCTGAGCAGAAATAAAAAAAACAGAGATGTGACTAACACTGATTATAAGGCAAAGAGAAACTCCCTAGATTAAGAGTTAACACAGAACATCAAAAGAAGAGAAGAAATCTCCAATGAACCCTGATGGCTACACATTTCACACTTCTAGCAAGCTAATAGCAGAGAGAAGGAGACCACAGTATTCAATTAATATTCAATAAGACAAATAAATAAAATGCAGCACTATCTGAAGCAATGCAAGACAAAAAAATGCAGTACTATCTGAAACAATGCACATGTAGAGAAAAGTGAATTAAATCAGCTCGTACATCCACTTTATTGCAGGTAGATCACAGCCAGGCAACAGCTCAGATGTTGAGCAGAAATAAATACACAGAGATGTGGCTAACACTGATTATAAGGCAAAGAGATCACCCTAGGCTAGGAGCTAACACAGAGCTTCAAAAGAATAGAAACATTCTCCAATGACCCCCAACGGCTACATTTTTCACACTTCATACAGGCTATCTGCAGAGAGACAATTACCACAATATTCAATTAATGTTCAATGGAATAAATAAATAAAATGCAGTACTATCTGAAACATTGCTAGAAAGAGCAGAGAAAAGTGAATTAAATCAGCTTGTACATCAAGTTGATTGCAGATAAATCACAGCCAGCCAACAACTCCGATATTGAGCAGAAAGAAGTACACAGACATGTGACTAGCACTGTTTATAATGCAAAGAGAAACCCTGTAGGCTAAGAGTTAACACAACTTCAAAAACAGAAAAGCAATCTCCAATGAAACCTGATGGCTACACTTTTCAAACTTCTAGCAGGCTAACTGCAGAGAGACAAATTCAATTAACATTAAATAAGACAAATAAATAAAATGCAACACTATCTGAAACAATGCAAGACAAAAAATGCAGTACTATATGAATGAATGCAAGTGCAGAGAAAGGTGAATTAAATCAACCTGGATGTCCGGCTGATTGCAGGTAGATGACAGCTAGTCAACAGCTCAGATGCTGAGCAGAAATAAATACACAGAGATGTGACTAACACTGATTATAAAGCAAAGAGAGACCCTTTAGGCTAATAGTTAACAAAGTACTTCAAAAGAAGAGAAACAATCTCCAGCAAACCCAGATGGCTACACTTTTCACACTTCTAGCAGGCTAATGGCAAAGCAACAGCGACCACAATAGTCAATTAATATTCAATGCAAGACAAAAATTAAAATGCAGTACTATCTGAAACAATGTAAGTACAGAGAAAAGTTAATTAAATCAGTTTGTACATCCAGCTGATTGGAGATAGATCACAGCCAGACAACAGCTCAGATGTTGAGCAGAAATAAATACACAGAGACGTGACTAACACTAATTATAAGGCACAGAGAAACCCCCAAGGCTAAGAGTAAATACAGAACTTCAATAGAAGAAAAACAATCTCCAATGAACCCCGATGGCTACAGTTGTCACACTTCTAGCAGGCTGACTGCAAAGAGAGAGACCACAATATTTAATTAATATTCAATGAAACAAATAAACAAAATGCATCACTCTCTAAAACATTGCAAAACAAAACAATGTAGTAATATCTGAAACCATGCAAGTATAGAGAAAAGTGAATTAATTCAGCTGGTAGGTCCACTTGTTTGCATGAAGATCACAGCCAGGCAACAGCTCAGATGTTGAGCAGAAATAAATACACAGAGAAGTCACTAACACTGCTTATGAGGCAAAGAGAAACCCTCTAGGATAAGAGTTAACAGAGAGCTTCAAAAGAAGAGAAACAATCTTCAATGACAATGAACCCAGATGGCTACACTTTTCATACTTCTAGCAAGCTAACAACAAAGAGACAGAGACCCCAATATTCAATTTATAGTCAATGAAACAAATAAAATACACTATCTGAAACAATGCAAGACAAAAAAAAAACAAAACAAAATGCAGTACTGTCTGAAATAATCCAAGTGCAGAGATAAATTAGTTTGCACATCCACTTGATTGCAGGTAAATCACAGTCAGCCAACAGCTCAGATACTGAGCAGAGATACATACACAGAGATGTGATTAACACTGATTATAAGGCAAAGAGAAATCCCCTAAACTAAGAGTTAACACACAACTTCAAAAGAAAATAAACCATCTCCAATGAACCCAGATGGCTGCACTTTTCACACTTTTAGCAGGCTAACTGTAGTGAGACAGAGACCAAAATATTCAATTAATATTCAATGAAACAAATCAATAAAATGTACTATCTGAAACAATGCAAGACAAAAAAAAACACAGCACTACATGAAACAATGCAAGACAAAAATATAATGCAGTACTATCTGAAACAATGCAAGTGCTGTTGAGCAGAAAGAAATACACAGGGATGTGACTAACACTGATTATAAGGCAAAGAAACCCCCCAAGGCTAAGAGTTAACATAGATCTTCAAAAGGTGAAAAAAAATCTCCAATGAACCCCGATGGCTACGCTTTTCACACTTCTAGCAGGGTAACTGCAAAGAGACAGAGACCACAATATTTAATAAATATTCAATGAAACAAATAAATATAATGCAGCACTATCTGAAACAATGCAAGACAAAAAATGCAGTACTATCTGAATCAATGCAAAGGCAAAGAAAGTGAAATAATTCAGCTTGTATGTCCACTTGATTGCAGGTAGAAGGCAACAGTTCAGAGGCTGAGCAGCAATAAATACATAGAGATGTGACTAACACTGATTATAAGGCAAAGAGAAACCCCCTAGGTTAAGATCTAACACAGAACTTCAAAAGAAGACAAAGAATCTCCAGTGAACCCTGATGGCTATACTTTTTACACTTGTAGCAAGCTAACAGCAGACACACAGAGACCACAATATTCAATTAATATTCAATGAAACAAATAAAATCCACAATATGAAACAATGCAAGACAAAGAAACTAAAATGCAGTACTATCTGAAACAATGCAAGCGCAGAGAAAAGTGAATTGAATCAGCTTGTATGCCCACTTGATTGCAGGTAGATCACAGCCAGACAACAGCTCAAATGTTGAGCAGAAATAAATACAAAGAGATGAGACTAACACTGATTATAAGGCAAACAGAACCCCCTAGGCTAAGAGTTAACGCAAAACTTCAAAAGAAACAATCTCCAATGAACCTAGATTGCAACACTTTTCACACTTCTAGCTGGCTAACTGCAGAGAGACAGACACCATAATATTCAATTAATATTCAATGAAACAAATAAATAAAATGCAGTACTACCTGAAACAACGCAAGACTAAAATATAATGCAATACTATCTGAAACAATGCAAGTGTAGAGAAAAGTGAATTAAATCAGCTTGTACATCAAGCTGATTACAGG
Organism: Protopterus annectens; assembly: GCF_019279795.1. Lineage (NCBI taxonomy): Eukaryota > Metazoa > Chordata > Ceratodontiformes > Protopteridae > Protopterus > Protopterus annectens. The sequence continues at coordinate 260,914,248 of NC_056749.1, forward strand.
TAGATCACAGCCAGCCAACATCTCAGCTGTTGAGCAGAAAGAAATACACAAAGATGTGACTAACACTGATGATAAGGCAAAAAGACCCCCCTATGCTAACAGTTAACACAGAACTTCAAAAGAGGAGAAACAATCTCAAATAAACCCTGATGGCTACACTTTTACACTTTTAGCAGGCTAACTGCAGAGAGAGAAATACCACAATATTAAATTAATTTTCAAAGAAACAAAATGCGGCACTATCTGAAAATGCAGTACCATCTGCAACAATCCAAGTGCAGAAAAAAGTGAATTAAATCAGCTTGTATGTCAAGTTGACTGCAGTTATATCACAGCCAGCCAACAGCTCATACGCTGAGCAGAAATAACAAAATTAAGATGTGACTAAAACAGCTTATAAGGCAAAGAGAATCCCTCTAGACTAAGGGTTAACACAGAACTTCAAAAGAAGAGAAATAATCTCCAATGAACTCTGATGGCTCCACGTTTCACACTTCTATCAAGCATAACAGCAGAGAGACTGAGACCACAATATTCAAGTAATATTCAATTAAAGAAAGAAATAAAATGCGGCATCTGAAAGAATGCAAGACAAAAAAGCAGTACTATCTCAAACAATGCAAGTGCAGAGAAAAGTGAATTAAATCAGTTTGTACCATCCACTTGATTGCATACAGATGACGGCCAGCCAACAGCTCAAATGTTGAGCAGAAATAAATACAGAGAGATGTGACTAACACTGATTATAAGGCAAAGAGAAACCCCCTAGGTTAAGAGCTAACACAGAACTTCAAAATAAGACAAAGAATCTCCAGTGAATCCTGATGGCTACACTTTTCACACTTCTAACACGCTAACAGCAGAGACCACAATGTTCAATTAATATTCAATGAAACAAATAAAATCCACTATCTGAAACAATGCAAGACAAAAAAATGCAGTATTATCTGAAACAATTCAAGTGCAGAGAAAAGTGAATTAAATCAGCTTCTATGCCCACTTCATTGCAGGTAGGTCACAGCCAGCCAACAGCACAGATTTTAAGCAGAAATAAATACACAGAGATAAGACTAACACTGATTGCAAGGCAAAGAGAAACCCCCCTAGGCTAAGAGTTAACACAAAACTTCAAAAGAAGCAAAACACTCTCCAATAAACCCAGATGGCGACACTTTTCACACTTTTAGCAGGCTAACTGCAGAAAGACAGATACCAAAATTTTCAAATAATATTCAATGAAAGAAAGAAAGAAAGTGCAGCTCTACCTAAAGCAATGCAAGATAAAAATATAATGCAGTTCTATCTGAAACAATGGAAGTGCAGAGAAAAGAGAATTAAATCAGCTTGTACGTCAAGTTGATTACAGGTATATCACAGCCAGCCAACAGCTCAGCTGTCGAGCAAAAAGAAATACACAGAGATGTGACTAACACTGAATATAAGGCAAAGAGAAACTCCCAAGGCTAAGAGTTAACATAAAACTTGAAAAGAAGAGAAACCATCTCCAATGAACCCAGATGGCTGCAGTTTTCACACTTCTAACAGGCTAACTGCAAAGAGACAGTGACCACAATATTGAATTAATATTCAATGAAACAAACAAATAAATTGCAGCACTCTCTGAAAGAATGCAAAGAAAAAATGCAGTACTATCTGAAACAATGCAAGTGCAGAGAAAAGTGAATTGAATCAGCTTGTATGTCCACTTGATTGCAGGTAGATCACAGCCAGCCAACAGCTCAGATGATGAGCAGAAATAAATACACAGAAATGTGACTAACACTGATTATAAGGCAAAAGGAACCCCCTACGCTAACAGTTAACACAGAACCTCAAAAGAGGAGAAACAATCTCCAGTGAACCCTGATGGCTACACTTTTGCAATTCAAGCAGGCTAACTGCAGAGAGAGACAGAGACCACAATATTAAATTAATTTTCAAAGAAACAAATAAATAAAATGCGGTACTATCTGAAAATGCAGTACCATCTGAAACAATCCAAGTGCAGAGAAAAGTGAATAAAATCAGCTTATATGTCAAGTTGACTGCAGTTATTTCACAGCCAGCCAACAGCTCAGATGCTGAGCAGAAATAAAAAAAAATAAAGATGTGACTAACACAGATTATAAGGCAATGAGAAACACCCTAGGCTAAGAGTTAGCATAGAACTTCAAAAGAAGAGAAGCCATCTGCAATGAACCCAGATTGCTACATATTTCACTCTTCTAGCAGGCTAACTGTAGAGAGACAACAGACTGCAATATTCATTTAATATTCAATGAAACAAATAAAATGTAGCACTATCTGAAACAGTGCAAGACAAAAAATGCAGTACTATCTGAATCAATGGAAGTGCAGAGAAAGTGAACTAATTCAGCTTGTATGTCCCTTGATTGCAGGTAGATCACATCCCGGCAACAGATCAGATATTGAGCAGACAGCAGAAATAAATACACAGAGATGTGACCAACACTGATTATAAGGCAAAGAGAAATCCTCCTAGGATAAGAGTTAACAGAGAACTTCAAAAGAAGAAAAACAATCTTCAGTGACAACGATCCCTGCTGGCTACACTTTTCACAATTCTAGCAGGCTAACTGCAGAGAGAGACCACAATATTAAATTAATATTCAAAGAAACAAAGAAATAAAATGCAGCACTATCTGAAAATGCAGTACTATTTGAAACAATGCAAGTGCATAGAAAAGTGAATTAAATCAGCTTGTATGTCAATTTGATTGCAGGTATATCACAGCCAGACAAGAGCTCAAATGCAGAGCAGAAATAAATACACACAGATGTGACTAACACTGGTTATAAGGCAAAGAGAAACCCCATAGGCTAAGAGTTAAAACAGAACTTCAAAAGAGGAGAAAGAATCTCCAATGATCCCTAATGGCTACACTTTCCACTATTCTAGCAAGCTAACAACAGAGACATAGAGACCACAACATTCAATTAATATTAAATGAAACAAATTAATAAAATGTACTGTCTAAAACAATGCAAGACAAAAAATGCAGTATTATCTGAAACAATTGAAGTGCAGAGAAAAGTCAATTAAATCAGCTTCTACGCCCACTTCATTGCAGGTAGGTCACAGCCAGCCAACAGCGCAGATTTTAAGCAGAAATATATAGACAAAGATGATACTAACACTGATTGTAAGGCAAAGAGAAACCCCCTAGGCTAAGTGTTAACACAAAACTTCAAAAGAAGAGAAACACTCTCAAATGAACCTAAATGGTGACACTTTTCACACTTTTAACAGGCTAACTGCAGAAAGACAGATACCAAATTTTTCAAATAATATTCAATGAAAGAAATAAAGTGCAGCACAACCTAAAACAATGCAAGACAAAAATATAATGCATTTCTATCTGAAACAATGCAAGTGCAAAGAAAAGAGAATTCAATCAGCTTGTACATCAAGTTGATTACAGGTAGATCACAGCCAGCCAACAGCTCAGCTGTTGAGCAAAAGGAAATAAACAGAGATGTGACTAACACTGAATATATGGCAAAGAGTACCCCCAAGGCTAAGAGTTAACACAAGACTTGAAGAGAAACCATCTCCAATGAACCCAGATGGCTACAGTTTTCACACTTCTAGCAGGCTAACTGCATAAAGACAGAGACCACAATATTGAATTAATATTCAATGAAACAAACAAATAAATTGCAGCACTCTCTAAAAAATGCAAAGAAAAAATGCAGTACTATCTGAAACAATGCAAGTACAGAGAAAAGTGAATTGAATCAGCTTGTATGTCCACTTGATTGCAGGTAGATCACAGCCAGCCAACAGCTCAGATGTTGAGCAGAAATAAATACACAGAGATGAGACTAACACTGATTATAAGGCAAAGGGAACCCCCTAGGCTAAGAGTTAATGCAAAACTTCAAAAGAAAAGAAACAATCTCCAATGAACCCAGACTGTGACACTTTTCACACTTCTAGTTGGCTAACTGCAGAGTGACAGAGACTGCAATGTCCAATTAATGTTTAATGAAACAAATAAAATGCAGCACTTTCTGAAACAATGCAAGACAAAAATGCAGTACAATCTGAATCAATGCAAGGGCAGAAAAAGTAAACTAAATCAGCTTGCACATCCACTTGATTGCAGGTAGATAACAGCCTGGTAATAGGTCAGATGTTGAGCAGAAAGAAATACAAAGAGATGTCACTAACACTGATTATACGGCAAACGGAAACCACCTAGGATAAGAGTTAACAGAAAACTTCAAAAGAAGAGAAACAATCTTCAATGACAATGAACCCAGATGGCTACACTTTTCACACTTCTAGCAAGCTAACTGTAGAGAGGGTGAGAGAGAGAGAGACCACATTATAAAATTAATATTCAAAGAAGCACATAAATTAAATGCAGCACTATCTGAAAATGCAGTACGATTTGAAACAATGCAATTGCAGAAAAAAAGTGAATTAAATCAGCTTGTATGTCAAGATGATTGCATTTGTATCACTTGCAGCCAAGAGTTCAGATGCTGAGCAGAAATAAAAAAAACAGAGATGTGACTAACACTGATTATAAGGCAAAGAGAAACTCCCTAGATTAAGAGTTAACACAGAACTTCAAAAGAAAAGAAGCAATCTCCATTGAACCTTGATTGCTACACTTTTCAGTTCGAACAAATCACCAAGTACCACCACGGCTCCAGAAGTTTTTGATTTTCAGTTTATAATTCATTTTATTGAAATAAAACAGTCAAGGTAGTAAGCGCTTTCAGGTTACATTCAAACCCTTCATCAGACATATATCAAATAACATTGCCTAAGCATTTAAATACCAAAAAAGGGCGCCAAAAATAAAAATAATGAAAGTTTTTGTCCATATCAATCTTAGCCACTAGATGGCACCAAATGCATACACATATCACATCTAAAAACATTTATTAATCAAAACCAATGTAAAAGGCAATATAAATAAAAAAATATTCTAGAAGTAGTGTTTAAAAACCAGTGTAAATTATACAAATCTAAATATATGCACACACACATGTATGTATATGTATATATATATATATATATATATATATATATATATATATATATATATATATATATATATATATATATATATATATATATATATATATATATATATATATAAAAATGCATTTTACTATAAAAAAAAAAAAAACTTGTTTCCCGCCTTTCTGAACTAGTATAGTCCAGTTTTCAGGTTATTGCTGAATCCAGGGCTGTGTTACAAGTTTCTGTTTTGCCCATACCTTACTTGGATAGAAGGAAGTTTCTCTGTTCACCTGTGAGAGAGGGGAGCTTTGAACAGCCTATCTGTCTGTTAGAAAAATATGTATTAATGTGTGTATGCTTAATGCCAATTAATAATCAAGTATTTTAATACGCTTTTCATTCTATTTTTCATGCACTGTATTATATATGAATTGAGTTTCATATGAGACTGAAAAAGATGCTTTTTGAAAACTGCAGTATGCTTTCTGAAACTTGCAAGTTGCCCTCTGACCTAGTAACTGCTAGCACAGCAATATTCATGTTTATGCTTTTTGAAAATGTACTTGAGAAGCAGGTGCTTATCTGCTAGGTCAGGAAGGAATGAATGAACAATACTATATTCTGTAAATGTAATAATTTTAGACAATCAGCTCTGTCCAGAGCATGGGAACATGTACAGCTGCAGTAGCTTAGAGATAAAGTAGACAAAGGATTATTAGATAAATGAACTGCTAGCATTGTGCTTGAATTAGCCATAGTACCTTGAATGGTAACATAACATGTATCTAACTGGGAGTAATCAAGGCCATGTTGTTTTCCTCAGGAAGTTTCACATAAAAATTGATAAATCAGCAGAAATTCATGGGAAAGATGGTCAACAGATGATGATGATGAAAAAGGTGGTAATCTGTTACGTCAGCTTGGTAGGCCATAACTAGTGTAAGAATGTATAAAAATGAAAGCATTTCCTGTTTCTGGTTAGACAAACTCTGTATTAGCGCGTTTTTGTCTCCTTGCAACAAGATTAAAGTGCCTTAACCTGAACCTACTGTGTTTTGATCATTTTTAAAGTATATTTTTCCTTTGACAGTTTGGTCCTTCAGACCGGAAAGTACCTCTCGCTCTAGGCCTAGGTCAGACTTGGGCCCAGTGGCATGCATCCGTACAGAGAAGAGGCCAAATCGGCTCTTCTGTTTTGAAAGACCTCCGACTGAATTGTCGTTCGAAAGAGGCCAGCCACTGTTTCTGATCTGGGATTGGAGGACGAGTCAACGATCCAGTGGATAAACTCACGGAGGGTCAGGTAAGGAGGAATTACCTTATTTCTGTTTTAAGATCAGGGACTAATTACAGAACTGTTTTTTGTCAGGTAGATTTGCATGTGCAGATCAGGGACAGAAAAAGGGGTTACTGTTTTTGTCATAGATCAGGGAAACAGAATAGGTAGGCAGTTATTCTAGATAAACTGTGAAAAGGTATAGAACTGTGGTACCACGTGATAAAAAGGGTTACGTAGCAATTTGCAGCTTAGCTAAGGCAACAATGGGAAATCAGTGTACAAAAGGTTCTCGAGACCCGCCCCTGACTGAAGACGCGAAGTATATGCAATTACAGCGTGCCGACAATGTTAAGTATTATACAAAATGGGTTGATAAGTATAAATTTGATGGTAATTTAGATAAACTCACACTTATTAAACTTGTCAGGCAACTAAAAACAGACGCAAAAGGTCAATTAAAAAAGCAACGGCAATTAGGAGTCCCTCAGGCGCATAGGTGGCTTGAGAAAGCAAATCGTAGGGAACAGAAAATAAAGAATTCAAAAGCAATGTTCTTAGACAAAGAAGACAATAACTTGGTAATAGCAACAGCCCCTCCTTCGCCCCCTCCGCTTCCTTTACCAGAATATGAAGCGAGTGGACAAGCTGATCCACCTCCGCTATATCCAGCTGTTTCTACAGCATCAAAACCTTTTGTCAGGGATCCTATCGAGACAAGGTCTCGAACACGCGACTTGAGGAGGGAAATTGAACTATGTGAAATAAATAGAAAATCACAGGCTATGAGTGAAGAAGAGATATGTCCACTCATAGAAGTACCAAATCCTCAGGCAGGACAGGATCCGACTCTTTTAGTTTATAGACCGTGGACACCGGAAAATATCCGGAAAGCCACAGAGGGAATTCCCCATCCGAAAGTGAATTTTCGAAAATTTTTAGAAGACTTACAGGGTATGAGATTAAGTTACCATTTGAATGGAGAAGAAGTAGAAAAAGTAGTTAGACAAATTGTAGGTCCAGATTGGCACATGATCAGTGGCGACTGGAATCCTCGTAACGCACAACTTAGACCACTTCCACATACTAATGCAGAACTGGATGGCAGAGTAAAAGGTCTGACAGACCAAATCTCTAAAAAGTGGAAGCCTAGGGCTGATTGGACTTGCATTAATCAGTGCATTCAACAGGAAGGTGAAACAGTTGATAAATATTATGCTAGACTGTTAGAATGTTTTAATAACCACTGCGGAATGCAGATACCAGAAAACCAGACACAATACTCCTCATATGAACAACAGTTAAAGAATGCATTCTTGAAGGTTAGTATAACTCCCATTAGCAGCTTTATTACAAAGCACATGGTAGATCATCGTACAAGCAGACTACAGCCATTACTTGAATATGTTAGACATGCAGAGAGACATTTTAATAGTAAAAAGAAAAAGAAAACTCAAGTATTTTCGGCAGAAGATGGGTCAGAAGTATTTGTAGTACAAACTGGGAAAAAGGGTAAGAAAAATGCCCAGGGAAATAAGCAATCTGACAAGCGATCAAAAGATTTTGAGGAAAGAAAGAAAAAAGGTGAATGTTTTAAGTGCGGAAAAAAAGGGCATTTAGCAAGGGACTGCAGGTTAAATAAGAAGGTGACTACAACAGATGAGGAATGACTATATGATAGTCAAGAATCACTGAATGAAAATAAGCAGGAAAAGTAGCTATTTGCAAATGCGTAGCTCATACCAAGCAACAGGATAGGATTTCAAAAGGTAATGCATGGGCTGATACAGCTGCAAAGCAAGCAGCTTCAGCCTCAAAAGCTTTTCTTTTGAGTGAGGAATTACAACCCTCTGAGACTTTAGATTTAGAAATGTTAAAAACAATGCAGACACTTACTACAAATGTAAAAAAACTGAAGGAAATAAAACGAGGAGCAATCCTTGAAAAGGGACTGTACATCTCCAAGGATAACAAACCAATTTTGCCATCTAATTTGTTTACTTATGCAGCTTTGTTGAGCCATGGGCAGAGCCATGTCTCAACAGGGGGGATGGTACAGTTAGTGAATCGAGTGTTTACAACCTATGGATTTACAAATTACACAAAAAATTTCTGTGCAGCATGCCATGTTTGTAACAAGCATCACGCACAAGGGGCATTGAAGCCTAAGCAAGGGAGTTTCCTTACACCACTGTATCCGTTTCATACTATTTGTATGGATTTCATAGAATTGAATAAATGCGAGAATAAAAAGTATTGCCTTATCATTATAGATATGTTTTCCAAATGGGTAGAAGCTTTTCTGACTAAAAATCCAGATGCAGCCACTGTTGCAAAGGTCCTTGTTAAAGAAATTATACCCAGATTTGGCATACCGGAAAAGATTTATAGTGATAACGGTACACATTTCGTGAACCAAACAGTATAGCAACTTAGTCGTTATTTTGGGATATCGTTGAAAAATCACTGCACTTACCACCCCCAATCTGCAGGGTTAGTAGAGAGGCATAATGGGGTGTTGAAGAACAAGCTTAGGAAGTTAATGACCAAGACACAGAAGAACTGGGTGCACTGTTTGCCTTTAGCACTGTTGAGCATGAGAACTGTTCCAAATGCAAAGGGATTAACTCCTTTTGAAACTTTGTTTGGGAGGGCATATCATACACCTCAGTAGAAACCTCTCATGTCTGCAGAGCAGGAGGCTGACAGTTCACTTGCAGGGTATATGAGGCGATTTTTGAATAACAAACTTTTGCAGTTAAATTCTGTTTCAGATAAAGAACAACCGAAATCGGAAGCACCAGTAGCCCCAGGCACCTGGGTCTGGGTGAAGATTGTGAAGCGAAAGAATTGGAGTTCTCCGAAGTGGGAAGGACTGTACCAGGTACTACTGTCAACACCCACTGCAGTCAAGATCGCAGAGTGAGCTTCCTGGATTCATTTGACGCACTGTAAACTGGTTAAGAACTTTGAATTGGACAAAAACTTTGTTACTGTTGTACAACGAGAACATAATGGCCAGGTACAGAGTGAATAGAGACATTGAGCAACCTCAGAAAACTTGTATGATCATTTTAATAGCTATGCTAATCACACTGTTCTTTTTGTTGTGGCCACTCCTTTTTCCTGCCACAAAAGTTGAACTGATTAGACGTAATGAACCAAACATAGACTGGCATCCGAACTTTAACACTTATCAGGCAATTACACGTGTGTACACTGAGACTTTTAATGTTTCGAACTGCTGGGTCTGTACGGCCATACCAACAGCATACAGGGGTTTATTGATGACTGCTATCCCCCTAGGGGTCAATGAGACCTGGGAAAATCTGTTTTTTGACACAGTTGCTATTAAAGCATATGATAAAGTAGCACTGTATTTGCCTGTGACACAGAAAGGAATTGTATGTTTTTACAAGAATGACACCATCCAAGTGGGATGGAGTAAGTGTAATGTTACAGTACAGTACAAATGTTATAGAAAAACCAAACGATTTGAGTGGATCTTGTAGTACAGATTATGACTCATTTTTGAAATCTATGCATAAGACTCTTGATCAGGTACAACGCAATCCTGTACTTTTTAAACAGTTATCTGTAATAGATAGGAAAATGTTTCATGCAGGGCAGTCATTTCGTAACAAAGTGACAACTAAAGTAGAGGACTGTTATTTTGTGTGTGGTAAAAAAGCATATAAATGGTTACCTGAGAATTGGTCTGGCAGTTGTTTTTTGGGGTACCTGGTTCCGGCCATCCGACACACTGCAGTTTTGCCTCAGGGAAATATTCGAAATACCCGAGACATGACCAAAAAGACTGTTAAGAAACCTGCGAATCCAGTGGGACAGATCGAAGCGGGCTGGAAAGACCATCGTGATGTGGGAACCAAACTTGCGCACATGGACTTGAGTGATGCTGTCATATCCTGGGCAGGTATATTACCTGCATATGGTGCAGTTAAATCGATATGGGAGCTGCGAAAACTGTCAAAACTTCTCGAAGTAATGAGTAATGCGACTTTTTCTGCTCTTGAACTAATAACTGATGAACTGAATGCCATGAGAACTGTAGTACTCCAAAACCGAATGGCTCTTGACTTCACCCTAGCGGCGAGGGGTGGGACATGTGCTTTAATCAAAAAAGAATGCTGTGCATTTATTCCTGACCATCAGCATGAAATTAACGATCATCTCGAGGTGATTCAGCAAGTGTCGGCCATGACCAAGCCAGTCCCAAACTCTCTGACAGACTTTTTCCAAAGTGTATTTGGGGGGTGGGGTTCCATCTTTATGAACATATTGATTGCCATTGGGGTAGGGTTACTCCTAATAGGAGTTTGTGTTTGTTGTGGAATCCCCTGCATGAAGAAATTAATCAAAGAATTCATAGATATATCAGTAACTGAGACTATGTATCAAAGTACTGAATTTGAAGAGCTGCTAAAATGTGAAACACTTTCATAAAAGTTTAAGCTGAATGACTTTCTTAACTGCAAATCCTGAATGGAAAAGGTTAGAAAAAGAAGCAAACTGTTTATTCTTTTTGAAAATAAAATTAAAAAGTATTAACAGGAGGGAAATGTTAGAAAAATACGTATTAATGTGTGTATGCTTAATGCCAATTAATAATCAAGTATTTTAATATGCTTTTCATTCTATTTTTCATGCACTGTATTATATATGAATTGAGTTTCATATGAGACTGAAAAAGATGCTTTTTGAAAACTGCAGTATGCTTTCTGAAACTTGCAAGTTGCCCTCTGACCTAGTAACTGCTAGCACAGCAATATTCATGTTTATGCTTTTTGAAAATGTACTTGAGAAGCAGGTGCTTATCTGCTAGGTCAGGAACGAATGAATGAGCAATACTATATTCTGTAAATGTAATAATTTTAGACAATCAGCTCTGTCCAGAGCATGGGAACATGTGCAGCTGCAGTAACTTAGAGATAAAGTAGACAAAGGATTATTAGAGAAATGAACTGCTAGCATTGTGCTTGAATTAGCCATAGTACCTTGAATGGTAACATAACATGTATCTAACTGGGAGTAATCAAGGCCATGTTGTTTTCCTCAGGAAGTTTCACATAAAAATTGATAAATCAGCAGAAATTCATGGGAAAGATGGTCAACAGATGATGATGAAAAAGGTGGTAATCTGTTACGTCAGCTTGGTAGGCCATAACTAGTTTGAGAATGTATAAAAATGAAAGTATTTCCTGTTTCTGGTTAGACAAACTCTGTATTAGCACGTTTTTGTCTCCTTGCTGCAAGATTAAAGTGCCTTAACCTGAATCTACCGTGTTTTGATCATTTTAAAGTATATTTTTCCTTTGACATTGTCCCTGGAGGAGTGGTTTCAGCCCAGAAGTTAGTAGTTTATTGGCCATTTTGGGTTAATTTCTATCTCTTTCACTTCCCTGCTATAAAAACCACATTTGTGCAGTTTTGCACGCCGAGCAGTGCCAGTTAGCTAGACTTTAACTATTCTCGGCTCCACGAAGTCTACTCTTCAGTTTTTTACTTGGAACTAGACAAACCTTCAACTTTAGCACTCAAACCATTCATTTCACAGTCCAGCACTTCCTTAAAACTCATAGCAAGCACTAATTAACCCTAGCACTAGACCCCCCTATACTGTTCAGAAGGACAAGGCTCTGTATTCGTCCCCACCAGCCAATCATAAAAACAGCTTACTCTACCTATTCAGGCATGTCCAAAGGGCAGTTTCCGGTGTACTCTCCAGTCCAACTGGTGAATATGGGCATTTTGAGGCAATGTTACAACTGCCTCATGTACACAGACAACCCTCTCCTCCTACCACCAAACACTAATATATGTGAGAGATGCAATTATACAGCCAAATTGGAGGCAAAGCTCTCTCAACCCAAGACTGGAACTGACAGTCAAGAGGAGAAGGGTAATACTTGCAACACAACACCAATCTCACATAGACCTAATAAACCAACACCGGTAAATAACAGATAGGAACACATGAAAACATACTCAGAGGCTCTAAATAAAAATCTGCAAAAGCAACAGAGACCTCCAAAGCAGACATCCAAGCAACCTCCACACCCCAACATCAATCATGAAACACATAATTCACATAGTCAGTGTGCCACGCAATCACAGCCCTTAAGGCAAAATAACATACCCAACACACTAGTAATAGGTGACTCTATAGTCAGGCACACTGATGTCCCACTAACTAGGCTGGATAAGGAGAAGGTTACAGTTAGCTGCCTGTCGGGAGCCAGGATACACCACATAACACAAGCACTCAGGTCACTCCAGAACAAGTAGAAATACAATTCTGTCATTGTCCATGTTGGCGTGAATGACCTGAGATGTACCTCCCTGGACTACATGAAAAGAGACATAGAAGAGCTCTCTGATCATGTAGCCCAGGCTGGTATGACCCTGACCCTGAGTAGCATCCTTCCCTCACCAAGAATGATGCCACAGTATAAAGAAAAAATGATCAATTTCAACAAGTTTCTGGTGTCATTCAAAGGGGATCCAGTATCTGTCCGCCTGGGATGACATGCTTGACAAGCCACGTTGCTTCACAAGAGATGGCTTGCACCTGTCACTCTTAGGCTTTCGAATACTGGCCAAGGCTCTCACCACCCCAATAGTGCCTTTTTAAGGCAAGGCTCAAAAGACAAACCCACCACCATAAACAGCACAAGTAACCAAAAACTGAGGGTAATGCTACTCAACGCCAGAAGTTTAAACCTCAAAGTGCACACACTTGAGACACTCCTCAGTATGGAGAGCATCAACATCTCTGCAGTAACAGAAACCTGGTTTAAGGCTCCTGAGAGCACCCCAGCACTACTAGGCTATAACTCATACCATACCTTTCGGCCACAGAACCAGGACTGAAACACAAAAGGTGGGGGTGTATCCATATTCATCAAGGATACCCACACCTCCAGGTTAGTGGCGCAGCACAATGCATCAGAGATCATCCATGTGCAACTAACAATGGGCAAAACTGCAATCCAAATTGTAGCTTGCTACAGATCACCCACCATGACCCAGGACCCCCATTCTGCATTTCTGGAGACACTGGGAAATATGAAGGTCCTGCCAAACACCCTAATACTGGGTGATTTCAATTACCAAAACATAAACTGGAAGAACTACTCAAGTACTAACTCCCTTGCCCAACATTTCCTAGAATTTATAAACTCGAATGCCCTAGATCAACTAGTCAACACCCCCACCAGAGGGAACAACACATTGGACCTGGTCATCACCAACATGGGCGACCAGTGTTCCACACCGGAGGTCAACTCCTCACTAGTTAGATCAGACCATAGACCAATCACTCTGGATATCCACATTCTGCCCACACCCCAGTCAAGGAAACCACCACGAAAAACTTTTCAAAAGCAAACGTTACGTCACTTAAGACCGAGGTAGAAAGGTTCACAGCTCCCATGCTAAAGGACAATGCTGTCCAAGCTGCTGAAACCTTTATAAAGGCACTCTATGAGCATCTGCAGGAATGCATGGATCGTGCTATCCCAAGTAAAATCAAAAATCACTCCTCCAAGAAAAGGAATCCAGTCTGGTGGATCCCTGCCATAAAGAAGCTATACAACAGAAGGAAAAAACGAGTACAGAAAAGAGTAAAATCCCAAGAAGGAAAGACATCCCTGATCAGTATCAGCAAGAAACTATGATCCCTCATTAAATCATCCAAGGCTAGTTTTGAAAGAAAAATTGCCAATGACTCCAAAGATAACCACAAAGCATTCTTTAGCTATGTCAAGAACGTAAGTGGAAACTCTCAGATCTGCTCTGAGTTAGTGCAGAATGCCACAAAATACACTGAACCGACTGATGTTGCCAACATTCTGGCAGACAGGTTTAGTGCAAACTTCACCCCCCTCTCACCCCCTGAAGGGCCGATAACCATACCAGAAGAATGTAGGGCCTCAGTCAATCACCGACACACAGGTTATAACAGCCCTATCCAAAGCCAAAAACACAGCTTCAATGGGACCGGACGGTGTCCAGGCTGTGTCTTACAAGAGCTCCAAAATGAACTAACCCCTCACCTAAACACACTGTTCAAACTCAGCCTCTCTACAAGCTACATACCCACAGAATGGTGCACAGCAATAGTTATCCCGCTCCACAAAGGTGGAGCTACAACCGACCCCGGGAACTATCGCCCTATAAGCCTGACTAGCCTGGTCTGCAAGGCTATGGAGCGCATCATCATGGAACTCATTAACAGAGACATTGGGAACCTCCAAACCTTGGACCCTACCCAGTTTGGCTTTGTTAAGGGCAGATCATGCCTCCTAAACCTGGTGGACTTTTTTGAGACAGTTACCAAGGCATTAAACGAGGGAAAGGAGGTCCACACAGCATACCTAGACCTCACAAAGGCTTTCAACACCACTCGCCATTCTAGTATTGTAGACAAGTTCACCAGCTTGAACATAAACCCCTACATCATGAGATGGGTTGCCAACTGGCTCATGGATAGAACCCACATGGTGGGAGTTGCAGGTTCTATGTCTGACTCCAAACCGGTTACAAGTGGCATCCCCCAGGGCTCAGTCCTAGGACCCCTCCTGCTCAGTATATACTTCTCAGAGGTACAGGCAAGCATAGGAGGACTATGGCTGACGTAGTTCGCAGATGACTGCAAACTAGGGGCCACAATTGATTCCCCAGCTGATACAGACACCCTCCAGAAGGGACTCACTGAGATGGATACCTGGTGTCAAAATCATGGCCTCAAACTAAATGCCAAAAAGTGCATAGTCATCCCCTATGGAAAAAACAAAGTACCCACTAATTACCACATAGGTGGTAGTCCCCTAAATATGGAAAATGTAATAAGGGATCTGGGGACACAAGTAGATAGTAATTTCTCCTTTGATAATCATATTGCCAAGGTGGTTAGAAAATCCTTCTACGTGGCCCACCTAATCACAAAAGGGTTCGCATCTAGAACAAAAGAGGTTATTGTGCCTCTCTACTCATCACTCAGACCCATCATAGAGTACAACGCCCCATTTGGGATGTACCTTACAAGACACCTGCAACAGCTGGAAAGACCACAAAAGTACTTCACCAAGAGGATTACTGGCCTCAAACAGATGCCCTATGCAACCCGACTCAAGAAACTCCAGCTGTTCTCGGTTGCATACCACTTACTCAGAGGTGATCTCTGCCTGACATATAAGGCCATGTCCAACCCAGAATTGATGGACATGCACCACCTAAAAAAAATAAATAAATCCCAGAGAGCCACATGCTCTAGAGATATAAACCTCACCACAGTGATAAATAGGACATGCTGGAGAGATAGATTCCTGTCCCAGAGACTCCCCATGTTTTGGAACAGGATTCCAATATATATCAGGCAGAGCCCCTCACTAATACTCTTCAAGAGAAACCTTGACGGGTGGATGGGAAACAGAAAATTTACCACGGGGATCACTGCAGTGGCTCTGCTGGACAGTAGTGCAGGGAACAAATGGCTCTGCTGGATAGGGGTACAGAGAACTAATCTAAGGGGGTGGCAAAAGCCAACACATTCTGGCCAGGCTTATAAATGCCCTTGGGCAGATAGCCTAGTACTTACCTATGAACCTAATAATAAAACTACATATTACTGTTAATTTTACATAAACTCATTAATGAGATAAATTCCTATGTATGTGTGTACATAAATCAATGTGCATGAAAAAATTGCATATGAGCATTCTAAATAGATATCAGATTTTTACACAAGCAAAATATATGGAAAATATATATAAAATATGTATAAAAACATTTCTGAAATCACAGATATAGGTAGATATCTATATCCATAAAGGCAGTCTATCATTTCCATTTTAATGTTTCAATGGTCTATCCTTCAAGAATGGTTTGATCGAAACCCTATCATTCAAACCTTGGCCTGTGTCTGACTGCATCCTAATTATCCATTTTATTTCTTGCTTCTCTGTATGATTCTTTATATTCCTTACCCTCTTACTTCTTTCAATCAACTCTACCACCATAAATCTGAATTTCTGGCTTAAATCATGACTTAATACATGTTTGGCTAGTGCATTGGTCTCTTCCTCACGATTAATAGCATAAACATGCTCTCACTCTCTCTCTGTCAATGTCCTGTTTGTTTTTCCTATATAGAAGCTGGTGCATTTCATTCAACCAGCTAAATAGACAAGATCTCTGTACTTACAGTCAGCATAATGTCTGAACATGTAAGTCCTATTGCTGTCAGGAAGTATAAAAATATTAGAACACAGCATATATGAACACTGATTGCAATTTCTGCATGGGGAGGTGCCTTGCCTATTTGATGTCACCCTATTCCCCTTATTTTCTTTGTAACAAAGTAGTCTTTTCAAGGACTTACTATTTCAATAGCTATATCTAGGTTTGGGACCAACCAGAGTTCGAATTTCATCATTTGTGGTCAAAATGGCCCAATTGCTATTTATTATCTTACATATATTCCTGTTGTTATTTGAGTAGGGTATGTTCAGCCTAATTTGTGTATTGGTTGAGTTGGCATACCTCATTACTTGTGTTGATTCAGTTGCATTAACATTCCCCAGAAAGAAAGTGATGTTCTAAAGGATCCAGTGGTGATAGACAGAGAAGGGAAGGGGAGACCCCACTTTAAGAAAAAGAATGTTAAAGCAAGAGATTGAGAGATGTGTCTAACACTGATTATAAGGCAAAGAGAAACCCCTAGGCTAAGAGTTAACACAGAACTTCAAAAGAAGTGAAACCTTCTCCAATGAACCCAGATGGCTACACCTTTCACACTTTTAGCAGGCTAACTGCAGAGAGACAGAGAATTAAATATTCAATTAATATTCAATGAAATAAATAAATAAAATGCAGCACTATCTGAAACAAAGCAAGACAAAAAATGCAGTATTATCTGAAACAATGCAAGAGCAGAGAAAAGTGAATTAAATCAGCTTGTACATCAAGCTGATTGCAGGTAAATCACAGCCAGCCAACAGCTCAGATATTGAGCATAAATAAATAGACAGACATGTGACTAACACTGAGTATAAGGCTAAGAGAAACCCCATAGGCTAAGAGTTAACAAAGAGCTTCAAAAGAAGAAAAACAATCTTCAATGAAACCCATTGGCTACACTTTTCATACGTCTAGCAGGCTAACTACAGAGAGACAAATACCACAATATTCAATTAACATTCAGTGAAACAAATAAATAAAATGCAGCACTATCTGAATGAAAGCAAGTGCAGAGAAAAGTGAATTAAATCAACCTGGACATCCCGTTGATTGCAGGTAGATCACAGCTAGCCAACAGCTCAGATGCTGAGTAGAAAAAAATACACATATATTTGACTAATACCAATTGTAAAGCAAAGATAGACCCCCCTAGGCTAAGAGTTAACAAAGTACATTAAAAGAAGAGAAACAATCTCCAACAAACCCAGATGGCTAGACTTTTCACACTTCTAGCAGGCTAACTGCAAAGAGACAGAGACCACAATAGTCAATTAATATTCAATTAAGCAAATAAATAAAATGCAATACTATCTGAAACATTGCAAGATAAAAAAAATAAAATATAGTACTATCTGAAATAACGCAAGCACAGAGAAAAGTTAATTAAATTAGCTTGTATGTCCAGTTGATTGCAGGTAGATCACAGCCAGCCAACTCAGATGTTGAGCAGAAATAAATATACAGAGATGTGACTAACAGTGATAATAAGGCAAAGAGAAACCCCCAAGGCTAAGAGTTAACACAGAACTTCATAAGAAAAAAAAAAACAATCTCCAATAAATTCCGATGGCTGCAGTTTTTACACTTCTAGCAGGCTAACTACAAAGAGACAGAGACCACAATATTTAAGTAATATTCAATTAAACCAATAAACAAAATGTAGCACTCTGAAATATTGCAAAGAAAAAAAATGCAGTACTATCTGAAACAATGCAAGTGCAGAAAAAAGTGAATTAATTCAGCTTGTACGTCAACTTGATTGAAGGTAGATCACAGACAGGCAACATTCTCAGATGTTGAGCAGAAATAAATATCCAGAGATCTGACTAAAATGTGACAAATAGATTTGACTAACACTGATTATAAGGCAAAGAGAAACCCAGTAGGCTATAAGTTAACACAAAACTTCAAAAGAAGAGAAATGATCTCCAATGTACCCAGATGGCGACACTTTTCACACTTATAGCAGACTAAATGCAGAGAGACAGACACCACAACATTCAACTAATATTCAATGTAACAAATAAATAAAATACAGCACTACCTCAAACAATGCAAGACAAAAATATAATGCATTACTATCTGAAACAACGCAAGTGCAGACAAAGGTGAATTAAATCAGCTTGTAAGTCAAGTTGATTACAGGTAGATCACAGCCAGCCAACAGCTCAGCTGTTGAGCATAAAGAAATACACAAAGATATGACAGATATCACAATATTCAATTAATATTCAATGAAACAAATAAATAAAATTCACTATCTGAAACAATGCAAGACAAAAAAAATAAAATCCAGTACTATCTGAAACAAGGGAAGGTCAGAGAAAAGTGAATTACATCAGATTGTATGTCAAATTGATTGCAGGTATATCACAGCCAGGCAACAGCTCAGATGTGGAGCAGAAATAATTACACAGAGATTTGACTAAAACTTATTATAAGGCAACAAGAAACCCCCTAGGATAAGCATTAACAGAGAACTTCAAAAGAAGAGAAACAATCTTCAATGACAATGAAACCAGATGGCTACACTTTTCACACTTCCAGTAAGCTAACTGTAGGAAGAGAGAAAGAGAGATAGACCACATTATTATATTAATATTCAAAGAAACACAAATCAAATGCAGCACTATCTGAAACAATGCAAGTGCAGAGAAAAGTGAATGAAATCAGCTTGTACGTTGCTGATTACAGTTATATTACAGCCAGCCAACAGCTTAGCTGTTGAGCAGAAATAAAAACAGAGATGCGACTAAAACATATTATAAGGCAAAAATAACCCCCCTAGGCTAAGAGTTAACAGAGAACTTCAAAAGAAGAAAAACAATCTCTAATGAACCCTGATAGTTACACTTTTCACACTTCTAGCAGGCTAACTGTAAAGAGATAGAGACTACAATATTCATTTAATATACAATGACACAAATAAATAAAATGCAGCACTATCTGAACCAATGCCAAACAAATAATACAGTACTATCTAAACAATGCAAGTGCAGAGAAAGCAAATTAAATCAGCTTGTATGTCTCCTTAATTTCAGGTAGATCACACCCAGCCAACAGATCAGATGATGAGCAGAAATAAATACACAGAGATGCGACTAACACTGATTATAAGGCAAAGAGAAACCCACTAGGCTAAGAGTTAACAGAACTTCAAAGAAAAAAATCCCCAATGAACCTCGATGGCTACAGTTTTCACACTTCTAGCAGGCTAACTGCAAAGAAACATACACCACAATATTTAATTAATATTCAAAGAAAGAAATAATTAAAATGCAGCACTCTCAGAAACATTGCAAAGTAAAAAATGCAGTACTATCTGAAACAATGCAAGTGCAGACAAAAGTGACTTAAATCAGCTTGTACGTCAAGTTAATTACAGGCAAATAACAGCCAGGCAACAGCTCAGATGCTGAACAGAAATAAATACACAGAGACGTGACTAACACTGATTATAAGGCAAAGAGAAACCCACTGAGCTAAGAGTTAACACAAAACTTCAAAAGAAGAGAAATAATCTCAAATGAACCCAGATGGTGACACTTTTCACACTTCTAACAGACTAACTGCAGAGAGAAAGAGACCACAACATTCAATTAATATTCATTGAAACAAATAAATAAAATACGGCACTACCTGAAGCAATGCAAGACAAAAATATAATGCATTACTATATGAAACAATGCAAGCACAGACAAAAGTGAATTAAAACAGCTTGTACGTCAAGTTGATTATAGGTAGATCATAGCCAGCCAACAGTTCAGCTGTTCAGCAGAAAGAAATACACAAAGATGTGACTAACACTGATTATAAGGCAAAGAAAAGTCCCCCTAGGTTAAGAGTTAACAGAGAACTTCAAAAGAAGAGAAGCAATCTTCAATGACAATGAACCCTGATGGCTACATTTTCACACTTCTAGCAGGCTAACTGCAGAGAGAGAGAGAGAGACCACAATATTCAATTAATATTCAATGAAACAAAAAAAAGTAAATGCAGTACTATCTGAAACAATGCAAGTGCAGAGAAAAGTGAATTAAATCAAGTTGTATGTCCACATGATTGCAGGTATATCACAGCCAGGCAACAGCTCAGATGTTGAGCAGAAAGAAATACACAAATATGTAACTAAAACTGATTATAAGGCAAAGAGAAATCCCCCTAGGTTAAGAGTTAACATAGAACTTCAAAAGAAGACAAGCAATCTTCAATGACAATGAACCCTGATGGCTACACTTTTCACACTTCTAGCAGGCTAACTGCAGAAAGAGAGAGACAGAGAAAGAGTGACCACAATATTCAATTAATATTCAATGAAACAAAAAAAATTAAATGCAGTACTGTCTGAAACAATGCAAGTGCAGAGAAAAGTGAATTAAATCAGGTTGTATGTGCACTTGATTGCAGGTAGATCACAGCCAGGCAACAGCTCAGACGCTGAACAGAAATAAATACATAGAGACGTGACTAACACTGATTATAAGGCAAAGAGAAACCCAGTGGGTGAAGAGTTAACACAAAACTTCAAAAAAAGAGAAATAATCACCAATGAACCCAGATGGCAACACTTTTCACACTTCTAGTAGGCTAACTGCAGAGAGACAAGAGACTGCAATATTCATTTAATATTCAATGAAAGAAATAAAATGTAGCACTATCTGAAATAGTGCAAGACAAAAAAATGCAGTACTGTCTGAATCAATGGAAGTGCAAAGAAAGTGAATTCATTCAGCTTGCATGTCCCTTGATTGCAGGTAGATCACATCCAGGCAACAGCTCAGATATTGAGCAGAGAGCAGAAATAAATACACAGATGTGACTAACACTGATTATAAGGCAAAGATAAATCCTCCTAGGATAAGAGTTAACAGAGAACTTCAAAAGAAGCAAAATAATCTCCAATGACAATGAACCCTGCTGGCTACACTTTTCACACTTCTAGTAGGCTAACTGCAGAGAGAGGGAGAGAGAGAGAGAACACAATATTAAATTAATATTCAAAGAAACAAAGAAATAAAATGCAGCACTATCTGAAAATGCAATACTATCTGAAACAATGCAAGTGCAGAGAAAAGTGAATTAAATCAGCTTGTATGCCAAGTTGATTGCAATTATATCCCAACCAGTCAACAGCTAAGATGCTGAGCAGAAATAAATATAGAGAGATAGGATGAACACTGATTATAAGGTAAAGAGAAACCCCCTATGCTAGGAGTTAACACAGAACTTCAAAAGAAGAGAAAGAATCTCAATGAACACCAATGGCTACACCTTTCACACTTCTAACACACTACCTGCAGAGACAGAGACCACAACAAACAAATAAATAAAATGCACTATCTGAAACAATGCAAGACAAAACCAAAACGCAGCACTACCTGAAAAAATGCAAGCCAAAAATATAATGCAGTACTATCTGAAACAATGCAAGTGCAGAGAAAAGTGAAGTAAATCAGCTTGTATATCAATTGTTTACAGGTAGATCACAGCCAGCCAACAGCTCAGCTGTTGAGCAGAAAGAAATACACAGAGATGTGACTAACACTGATTATAAGGCAAATAACACCCCCCCCCCAAGGCTAAGAGTTAACACAGAACTTCAAGAGAAGAAAAACAATCTCCAATGAACCCCGATGGCTACACTTTTACACTTCTAGCAGGGTAACTGCAAAGAGACAGAGCCCACAATATTTAATTAATATTCAATGAAACAAATAAATATAATGCAGCACTATCTGAAACAATGCAAAACAAAAAATGAAGTACTATCTGAATCAATGCAAAGGCAGAGGAAGTGAACTGATTCAGCTTGTACGTCCAATTGATTTCAGGTAGATCACAGAAGGCAACAGCTCAGATTTTGAGCAGAAATAAATACACAGAGATGTGACTAACACTGATTATAAGACAAAGAGAAATCCCATAGGTTAAGAGCTAACACAGAACTCCAAAGGAAGACAAAGAATCTCCAGTGAACCATGATGGCTATACTTTTCACACTTCTAGCAAGCTAACAGCAGACACAGAGACCACAATATTCAATTAATATTCAGTGAAACAAATAAAATCCACTATCTGAAACAATGCAAGACAAAAAAAATAAATAAAATGCAGTACTATCTGAAACAATGCAAGTGCACATAAAAGTGAATTGAATCAGCTTGTATGTCCACTTGATTGCATGTAGATCACAGCCAGCCAACGGGTCTATATCAGAATCGCAAATGTTCACAATGTCGAATCTGACATTGTCGACATGTAAACAGCAAAACCGCAGAACAGTGAAGAGGTAAACGGAAATCTCCATAAAGGGAGATTTCCATTTACTTCATTGTAGTGCAGTCTTGGAGTTGGAATATTTAAGTAGCGGGGGTATGGGGGACCCAGCCCCCCACGTGAGTGGTGCAGGGGGGCTTGCTCCCCTGCTTAAAGCAAGTAGGTCTATTTTTTGACTTTTTGTGATGTTTTTATTAAGTGTTCGATATTACTGGACTTCGAATAAATGGTGTTGATCATATTGTATTCAAAGTTCAGTAACTTCGAGCATCTAATATAAAGCCCCAGCCAACAGCTCAGATTCTGAGCAGAAATAAATACAGAGATGTGACTAATACTGATTATAAAGCAACCCCACACTAACAGTTAACACAGAACTTCAAAAAAGGAGAAACAATCTCCAATGAACCCTGATGGTTACACTTTTACACTTCTAGCAGGCTAACTGCAGAGAGAGAGAGAGAGAGACCACAGTATTAAAATAATTTTCAAAGAAACAAATAAAATGAGACACTATCTGAAAATTCAGTACCATCTGAAACAATCCATGTGCAGAGAAAAGTGAATAAAATCAGCTTTTATGTCAAGTTGACTACAGTTATATCACAGCTAGGCAACAGCTCAGATGCTGAGCAGAAGTAAAAAAATAGAGATGTGACTAACACAGATTATATGGCAAAGAGAAACCCCCTAGGCTAAGAGTTAGCAACAGAACTTCAAAAGAAGAGAAACAATCTCCAATGAACCCTGACGGCTCCACTTTTCACACTTCTAGCAAGCCTAACAGCAGGAAGACTGAGACTACAATATTCAATTAATATTCAATGAAAGAAAGAAATAAAATACTGTATCTGAAAGAATGCAAGACAAAAATGCAGTACTATCTCAAACAATGCAAGTGCAGAGAAAAGTGAATTAAATCAGGCTGTACATCTACCTGATTGCACATAGATCACAGCCAGCCAACTGCTCAAATGTTGAGAAGAAATAAATACACAGAGATGTGACTAACACTGATTATAAGGCAAAGAGAAACCCCCTAAGCTAAGAGTTAACATTGAACTTCAAAAGAAGAGAAACCATCTGCAATGAACCCAAACTGTTACATTTTCACACTTCTAGCAGGCTAACTGCAGATAGACAAGAGACTGCAATATTCATTTAATATTCAATGAAAGAAATAAAATGTAGCACTATCTGAAATAGTGCAAGACAAAAAAATGCAGTACTATCTGAATCAATGGAAGTGCAGAAAAAAGTGAACTAATTCAGCTTGTATGTCCCTTGATTGCAGGTAGAGCACATCCAGGCAACAGCTCAGATACTGAGCAGAGAGCAGAAATAAAGACACAGATATGTGACTAACACTGATTATAAGGCAATGATAAATCCTCCTAGGATGAGTCAACAGAGAACTTCAAAAGAAAAAAAAAAACAATCTTCAATGACAATGAACCCTGCTGGCTACACTTTTCACACTTCTAGCAGGCTAACTGCAGAAAGAGAGAGACCGCAATATTAAATTAATATTCACAGAAACAAAGAAATAAAATGCAGCACTATCTGAAAATGCAGTACTATCTGAAACAATGCAAGTGCAGAGAAAAGTGAATTAAATCAGCTTGTATGCCAAGTTGACTGCAATTATATCCCAACCAGTCAACAGTTAAGATGCTGAGCAGAAATAAATACAGAGAGATATGACGAACATTGATTATAAGGTAATGAGAAACTCCCTATGCTAAGAGTTAACACAGAACTTCAAAAGAAGAGAAATAATCTCAATGAACCCCGATGGCTACACCTTTCACACTTCTAACACACTACCTGCAGAGAGACAGAGACCACAATAGTCAAATATACAATGAAAAGAATAAATAAAATGTAGTACTATCTGAAACTATGCAAGATAAAAAAAGAAAATGCAGTACTATCTGAAACAATGCAAGTGCAGAGAAAAGTGAATTAAATCAGATAGTACGTCCACTTAAGTGCAGGTAGATCACAGCCAGCCAACAACTCAAATGTTGAGCAGAAATAAATACACAGATTATAGGTTCATAGGTTCATACTAGGCTATCTGCCCTGGGGCAATTATACGCCTAGCCCGATTCTGTATGGCTTACACCACCCCTTGATTTGAGTATACTGTGCCCTTTTTAAGGTTTAGTTTACTGTGCCTCTGTCTAATACTGACACGGGAGTAATCCCTGGGACAAACCTACGATCCCCCATCCACTTATTGAGATTCTTCTTGAAGAGATTCAGTGAGGTGCTCTGCCTCACATGAACTGGAATTCTATTCCAGAGCGAAGGAGCCTGGGTTATGAACCTGTCCCTCCAGCAAGTTCTATTTATTTCTGTGCTGAGGTTCAAGTCCCTCGAGCATGTGGCTCTAAGGGATTTAGATTTACTGAGGTGGAGCATGTCCATTAATTCTGGATTTGACATAGCTTTGTATGTCAGGCATAGATCGCCTCAAGTAGGCGGTATGCAACTGAGTAGAGCTGGAGTTTTTAACCGAGCAACATATGGCATCTGTTTGAGACCCTTGATCCTCTTGGTGAGATACTTTTGGGGTCTTTCTAATTGCTGCAGGTGTCGGGTAAGGTACATCCCAAAAGGGACATTGTATTCTATGATGGGCCTGATGAGGGATGAATAAAGGGGCACGATTACCTCTCTTGATCTAGATGTGAAACCCTTCGTGATGAGGTGGGCTATGTAGAAGGTCTTTCTAACCACTTTGGCAATGTGGTTTTCAAAGGAAAGATTGCTATCAACTTGGGTCCCCAGGTCCCCAATAACTTTCTCTGTACTTAATGGGTTTCTGCCTATGTGGTAATTTGTGGGCACATTGTTTTTGCCAAAGGGTATGACTATACATTTTTTGGCATTTAGCTTTAAACCATGGCGCTGGCACCAGTTATCTGTCTCTGTGAGACCTTTTTGAAGGATGTTTGTGTCAGCTGGAGAGTTGATTATGGCGCCCAGTTTACAGTCGTCTGTGAAATTGGTGAGCCATAGTCCTCCCACGTTTGCCTGTACCTCGGAAAAGTATATACCGAACAAGAATGGTCCCAGGACAGAACCCTGTGGGACGCCACTTGTGACCGGTTTCGAGTCTGACATGGCTCCAGCAACTCTCACTCTGTGGGTTCTGTCTTTGAGCCAGTTTGCGACCCATCTGGTGACATAGGGGCTTATATTTAAGCTGGATAGCTTATCTATGATGCCCGATTGGGGTATTGTGTCAAATGCCTTTGCAAGGTCCAGATAGGCTGTGTGGACTACCTTCCCTTCATCTATAGCTTTGGTGACTGTTTCAAAGAAGTCAACCAGGTTCAAAAGGCCGGATCTGCCCTTGACAAAGCCGAACTGGGTAGGATCTAGTGTCTGTAGGTCCCCAATGTCTTTGTTTATGAGCTCCATGATGATCCTCTCCATAGCCTTGCAGACTAAGCTAGTCAGGCTTATGGGGCGATAGTTTCCAGGGTCCGTAGAGGCTCCACCTTTGTGGAGTGGGACCACTGTTGCTGTAAGCCATTCTGTGGGCACATATCCTGTAGTGAGGCTGAGATTATATAGCTGTTTTATTTGAGGGATTAGTTGCTCTTGTAGTTCATGTAGGATGCAACCTGGGATGCCATCTGGTCCCATGGGAGCAGTGTTTTTTGCTTTGGAGAGGGCAGCCTTCACCTGAGCATCTGAGATGTTTGGGAGACAGCCCTCTGCTGGGATAGATACTTGCTCTATTGGGGGGAGGGGGTGGAGAAGTTTGCACTGAACCTGTCTGCCAGGATATTGGCGATGTCTGTGGGTTCAGTGTATTTTTTGTCGTTTAGAATCAACTCAGAACAAGTCTTGGAGTTGCATCCCTGGTTTCTAACATAACTGAAAAAAGCCTTATGATTGTCTTTGGTGTCCTGTGCAATTTTTCTCTCGAAGCTGGCCTTGGAGGATTTTATGAGGGATCGTAATTTTTTGCTAGTACTGATCAGAGATGCCTTCCCTATTAGGGATTTTGCTCTATCATGTAGTAGCTTCCTCCTTGTGTTGTACAGTTTATTTATGGCAGGGGTCCACCAGACTGGACGCCTGCCTTTGGATGATTGAGTCTTGGTTTCATTTGGGATAGCATGATCCATGCATTCCTGGAGATGTCCGTATAATGCATTTATATAGGATTCTGCAGTTTGGGCTGTAGTTTCCACTGGACCTGGGGCCTTGAAGGATTCCACTTCAGTTTTGAGAAGTGAGAAGTTCGCTTTTGAGAAGTTTTTCACTGTGGTTTTCTGGGCTGGGGGTGGGGTTGGGATGTGGAAATCCAGTGAAATTAATTTATGGTCTGGTCTTACCAATGAGGGATATACTTCTGGTGTGGAGCATAGAGTCCCCATGTTGGTAATGATCAGGTCTAGTATGTTGTCCCCTCTTGTGTGAGTGGTGACTAGTTGTTCCATAGCATTTGAGTTTATAATTTCCAGGAATCTTTGGGCTAAGGTGCTGGGGCTTGAGTAGTGCTCCCAGTCAATGTTTGGGTAGTTGAAGTCGCCCAATATAATGGTGTTCGGAGAGATCTTCATGTTCTCCAATGTTTTCAGGAAAGCCGAATGGGATTCCTGACTTTGAGAGGGTGGTCTGTAGGATGCTATAAACTGAAAAGCAGTCTTGCCCACTGTTAGTTGCACATGGATGGTCTCCGATGCCGTGCAATGCCACTAACCTGGAGGTGTGGATATCCTTGATAAATATGGAAACTTCCCTCCTTTTGTGGTTCGGTCTGGGTTTTGGGAGCGAAAAGCGTGATATGAGGTATAGCCTGGTAGTGCTGGGGTGCTCTCTGGAGCCTTGAACCAGGTTTCTGTCACTGCACAGATATCGATGTTCTCCATACTGAGGAGAGCTTCGAGTGCGTGCATCTTGAGGTTAAGACTTCTGGCGTTTAGCAGCATTACCCTTAGTTTCTTGTTCCTTGTGCTGTCTATGGGGGTGGGTTTGACTTTTGAGCCTTGCCTAAAAAAGGCACTATGGGGGTGGCAAGAGCCTTTGCCAATATCCGAAAGCCCAGTGGTGACAGGTGCAAGCCGTCCCTAGCGAAGCAACGTGGCTTTTCGAGCATTTTATCCCAGGCTGACAGACACTGGATCCCCTTTGAATGACACCAAAATTTTAGCCAATTGTTAAAATCGATCATTTTGTCTTTGTACTGTGGCATCATTCTAGGTGAGGGTAAGATGCTGCTCAAGGTCAGGGTCATACCAGCCTGGGCTACATGATCAGAGAGCTCCTCTATGTCTCTTTTCATGTAGTCCAGGGAGGTACGTCTCAGGTCATTCATACCAGCATGTACAATGACTGAGTCATATTTGTATTTGCTTTGGAGTGACCTGAGTGCTTGCGTTATGTGTCGGATCCTAGCACCCAACAGGCAGCTCACCGTGACCTTCTCTTTATTCAGCCTGGTGAGCGGGACGTCAGTGTGTATGACAATAGAGTCACCTATAACAAGAATATCAGGTGTGTTATTCAGCCTTAAGGGCTGTGGCTGCTTGGCACACTGACTTTGTGGGTTATGTGTTGTGTGTGTTTTGTTTTGAGGTAGCGTTTGCTTGGATGTCTGCTTTGGAGGTCTCTGTTGCTTAGGTAGATTTTTATTTAGAGCCTCAGTATGTTTTGTGTATTTATGTGTTTGGTTCACTGATGTGGTGGGACTATGTGATACTGGAATTGTGTTGTGTGAGGTTACCTTCTCCTCCTGACTGGTTACACCAGCTTTGAGATGAGAGAGCTCAGCCTCCAGTTTGGCTAAATAGTTGCATCTCTCACATATATTTGAACCTGTTTGGAGGAGGAGAGGGTTGTCCGTGTACATGAGACAGTTGTAACATTGCCTCAAAATTCCCAGATTCAGCAACTGGACTGGAGAGGAAACCATTGACTGACCTTTGGACATGCTACAGTAATAGGGAAACTGAATTTAAGACGGACCAATAGAGGACAGGGTAATCGTAGAGAGTATAAGAGTAAGTAGTGCTTATGGTTTAATAGTGCTAACTTGTAAGATTACTTAATTGGACCAGTGAAGGGCCTTAGAATGAGAATATGGTGTTTAAATTGAGAGATAGAGCAGTTCTAAGGGGAAAAGTGAAGAGCAGACTTTGTGGAGCCAGGAATAGTTTAAACCCAATTAGGCGGTGCTGCCCATTGTTGCGCTATGCTCAAAACTGCGCAAAACCGTGCAAAAGAGGGTTTTAAGAGAGGAAGATGAAGGAGTTTTGGAATTGACCCAAAGTGGCCAATAAAACTACAGTTTCAAGTCAGTAACCACTCCCACAGGGACAGGCAGGCTGCTCAATGTTTTTCACTGCCACTGATCAACAGAGAGACTTTCCTTTAGCCCAAGCAAAAAATGGCCTCACAGAAACTTACAAACAGTTCAAGAACAGCAAGCCTGTAACTGAACTTTTTTAAATCTCAGAAAAGTGGGAAAAAAGCAAGGTTTTTTTTTTTGTTTTTTTGATTTGTCAGAGATAGCAGAGGTTAACAAGTATCAACAAGTTATAACAGTGCAGTAAATGACCCCACACAAGAGTGCTAGGCCAAAGACAGATAAAATGCAAGTTTTGAGAAAAAAACGATTTTAAAAATAAGTTCAAACAGGAAATTCAGTAAACCGCTCTAGGTTGTGCTCTAAATACAGTTACTAATGCAGAAATCAAACTTAACAAGCCAGAATATGCTCAAAATAGGCGGCTATGCAGAAAAACTTAGCAAATAAACAGAGGAAAAATACTTAAAGTCTCAAAAGTGGCTCCTTTCTTCTCTCAGCGTTTT
This sequence comes from Protopterus annectens, assembly GCF_019279795.1. NCBI lineage: Eukaryota > Metazoa > Chordata > Ceratodontiformes > Protopteridae > Protopterus > Protopterus annectens. Next base: position 260,943,899 of record NC_056749.1, read on the forward strand.
CTCCTCTTGGTGGGTGCTTCACCAACAGCCAACAAGCCTGAAAAGACATGTGACTAATACTGATTATAAGGCAGAGAGACACCCAGGCTAATTGTTAACACAGAATTTCAAAAGAAGAGAAACAATCTCCAATGACCCCTAATGGCTACACTTTTCACACTTCTAGTAGGCTAACTGCAGAGAGACAAAGACTACAAAATTGAATTAATATTCAATGAAAAAAAATAAATTGCAGCACTCTCTGAAAGAATGCAAAGAAAATGCAGTACTATCTGAAACAATGCAAGTGCAAAGAAAAGTAAATTAAATCAGCTTGTATGTCAAGTTGATTGCAGGTATATCACAGCCAGGCAACAGCTCAAATGCTGAGCAGAAATAAATGCACACAGATGTGACTAACAATGATTATAAGGCAAAGAGAAATCCCATAGGCTAAGAGTTAACAGAGAATTTCAAAAGAAGAGAAACCATGTCCAATGAACCCAGATGGTGACACTTTTCACACTTCTAGCAGGCTAACTGCAGAAAAACAGATACCAAAATATTTAAATAACATTCAATGAAAGAAAGAAATAAAATGCAGCACTACCTAAAACAATGCAAGACAAAAATATAATGCAGTTTTATCTGAAACAATGCAAGTGCAGAGAAAAGAGAATTAAATCAGTCTGTACGTCAATTTGATTACAGGCAGATCACAGCCAGCCAACAGCTTGGCTGTTGAGCAAAAAGAAATACAAAGAGATGTGACTAACACTGATTATAAGGCAAAGAGAAACCCCCAAGGCTAAGAGTTAACACAAAACATGAAAAGAAGAGAAACCATCTCCAATGAACACAGATGGCTACAGTTCTCACACTTCTAGCAGGCTAACTGCAAAGAGACAGAGACTACAAAACTGAATTAATATTCAATGAAAAAAATAAATTGCAGCACTCTCTGAAAGAATGCAAAGAAAAATGCAGTACTATCTGAAACAATGCAAATGCAGAGAAAAGTAAATTAAATCAGCTTATACGTCCACATGATTGCAGGTAGACCACAGCCAGCCAACAGCTCAGATGCTGAGCAGAAATAAATACACAGAGAAGTGACTAACACTGATTATAAGGCAAAGAGAAATCCCCTAGGCTAAGAGTTAACAGAGAATTTCAAAAGAAAAGAAACCATGTCCAATGAACCCAGATGGCTACACTTTTTACACTTCTAGCAGGCTAACTGTAGAGAGACAGAGACTGCAATATTCAATTAATGTTCAATGAAACAAATAAAATGTAGCACTTTCTGAAACAATGCAAGACAAAAAATGTAGCACTATCTGAATGAATGCAAGTGCAGAGAAATGTGAATTAAATCAACCTGGACATCCAGCTGATTGCAGGTAGATCACAGCTAGCCAACAGCTCATATGCTGAGCAGAAATAACTACACAGAGATGTGACTAACACTGATTATAAGGCAAAGAGAAATCCTCTAGGCTAAGAGTTAATACACAACTTCAAACGAAGAGAAACACTCTCCAAAGAACCCAGATGGCTACACTTTTCACACTTCTTCATAGGTTCATACTAGGCTATCTGCCCTGGGGCAATTATAAGCCTAGCCCAATTCTGTATGGCTTACGCCACCCCTTGATTTGAGTATACTGTGCCCTTTTTAAGGTTTAGTTTACTGTGCCTCTGTCTAATAGTGACACGGGAGTAATCCCTGGGACAAACCTACGATCCCCCATCCACTTATCGAGATTCTTCTTGAAGAGATTCAGTGAGGTGCTCTGCCTCACATGAACTGGAATTCTATTCCAGAGCGAAGGGAGCCTCTGGGTTATGAACCTGTCCCTCCAGCAAGTTCTATTTATTTTTGTGCTGAGGTTCAAGTCCCTCGAGCATGTGGCTCTAAGGGATTTAGATTTACTGAGGTGGAGCATGTCCATTAATTCTGGATTTGACATAGCTTTGTATGTCAGGCATAGATTGCCTTGAAGTAGGCGGTATGCAACTGAGTAGAGCTGGAGTTTTTTTAACCGAGCAGCATATGGCATCTGTTTGAGACCCTTGATCCTCTTGGTGAGATACTTTTGGGGTCTTTCTAATTGCTGCAGGTGTCGGGTAAGGTACATCCCAAAAGGGGCATTGTATTCTATGATGGGCCTGATGAGGGATGAATAAAGGGGCACGATTACCTCTCTTGATCTAGATGTGAAACCCTTCATGATGAGGTGGGCTATGTAGAAGGTCTTTCTAACCACTTTGGCAATGTGGTTTTCAAAGGAAAGATTGCTATCAACTTGGGTCCCCAGGTCCCTAATAACTTTCGCTGTACTTAATGGGTTTCCGCCTATGTGGTAATTTGTGGGCACATTGTTTTTGCCAAAGGGTATGACTATACATTTTTTGGCATTTAGCTTTAAACCATGGCGCTGGCACCAGTTATCTGTCTCTGTGAGACCTTTTTAAAGGATGTTTGTGTCATCTGGAGAGTTGATTATGGAGCCCAGTTTGCAGTCGTCTGCGAACTTGGTGAGCCATAGTCCTCCCACGTTTGCCTGTACCTCGGAAAAGTATATACCGAACAAGAGTGGTCCCAGGGCAGAACCCTGTGGGACACCACTTGTGACCGGTTTCGAGTCTGACATGGCTCCAGCAACTCTCACTCTGTGGGTTCTGTCTTTGAGCCAGTTTGCGACCCATCTTGTGACATAGGGGTTTATATTTAAGCTGGATAGCTTATCTATGATGCCTGAGTGGGGTATTGTGTCAAATGCCTTTGCAAGGTCCAGATAGGCTGTGTGGACTACCTTCCCTTCATCTATGGCTGTGACTGTTTCAAAGAAGTCAACCAGGTTCAAAAGGCAGGATCTGCCCTTGACAAAGCCGAACTGGGTAGGATCTAGTGTCTGTAGGTCCCCAATGTCTTTGTTTATGAGCTCCATGATGATCCTCTCCATAGCCTTGCAGACTAAGCTAGTCAGGCTTATGGGGCGATAGTTTCCAGGGTCCGTAGAGGCTCCACCTTTGTGGAGTGGGACCACTGTTGCTGTACGCCATTCTGTGGGCACATATCCTGTAGTGAGGCTGAGATTGTATAGCTGTTTTATTTGAGGGATTAGTTCCTCTTGTAGTTCATGTAGGACGCAACCTGGGATGCCATCTGGTCCCATGGAAGCAGTGTTTTTTGCTTTGGAGAGGGCAGCCTGCACCTGAGCATCTGAGATGTTTGGGAGGTAGCCCTCTGCCAGGATAGATACTTGCTCTTTTGGGGGGGAGTGGAGAAGTTTGCACTGAACCTGTCTGCCAGGATATTGGCGATGTCTGTGGGTTCAGTGTATTTTTTGTCGTTTAGAATCAACTCAGAACAAGTCTGGGAGTTGCATCCCAGGTTTCTAACATAACTGAAAAGCCTTATGATTGTCTTTGGTGTCCTGTGCAATTTTTCTCTCGTAGCTGGCCTTGGAGGATTTTATGAGGATCGTAATTGTTTGCTAGTACTGATCAGAGATGCCTTCCCTATTAGGGATTTTGCTCTATCATGTAGTAGCTTCCTCCTTCTGTTATACAGTTTATTTATGGCAGGGGTCCACCAGACTGGACGCCTGCCTTTGGATGATTGGGTCTTGGTTTTGTTTGGGATAGCATGATCCATGCATTCCTGGAGATGTCCGTAGAATGCATTTATATAGGATTCTGCAGTTTGGGCTGTAGTTTCCACTGGCCCTGGGGCCTTGAAGGATTCCAGTTCGGTTTTGAGAAGTGAGAAGTTCGCTTTTGAGAAGTTTTTCACTGTGGTTTTCTGGGCTGGGGGTGGGATCGGGATGTGGACATCCAGTGAAATTAATTTATGGTCTGATCTTACCAATGAGGGATATACTTCTGGTGTGGAGCATAGAGTCCCCATGTTGGTAATGATCAGGTCTAGTATGTTGTCCCCTCTTGTGGGAGTGGTGACTAGTTGTTCCATAGCATTTGAGTTTATAATTTCCAGGAATCTTTGGGATAAGGTGCTGGGGCCTGAGTAGTGCTTCCAGTCAATGTTTGGGTAGTTGAAGTCGCCCAATATAATGGTGTTCGGAGAGATCTTAATGTTCTCCAATGTTTTCAGGAAAGCTGAATGGGATTCCTGACTTTGAGAGGGTGGTCTGTAGGATGCTATAAACTGAAAAGCAGTTTTGCCCACTGTTAGTTGCACATGGATGGTCTCCGATGCTTCGTGCAATGCCACTAACCTGGATGTGTAGATATCCTTGATAAATATGGAAACCCCCCCTCCTTTTGTGGTTTGGTCTGGGTTTTGGGGCCGAAAAGCATGATATGAGGTATAGCCTGGTAGTGCTGGGGTGCTCTCTGGAGCCTTGAACCAGGTTTCTGTCACTGCACAGATATCGATGTTCTCCATACTGAGGAGAGCTTCGAGTGTGTGCATCTTGAGGTTAAGACTTCTGGCGTTTAGCAGCATTACCCTTAATTTCTTGTTCCTTGTGCTGTCTATGGGGGTGGGTTTGACTTTTGAGCCTTGCCTAAAAAAGGCACTATGGGGGTGGCAAGAGCCTTTGCCAATATCCGAAAGCCCAGTGGTGACAGGTGCAAGCCATCCCTAGCGAAGCAACGTGGCTTGTCGAGCATGTCATCCCAGGCTGACGGACACTGGATCCCCTTTGAATGACACCAAAATTTTAGCCAATTGTTAAAACCAATCATTTTGTCTTTGTACTGTGGCATCATTCTAGGTGAGGGTAAGATGCTGCTCAAGGTCAGGGTCATACCAGCCTGGGCTACATGATCAGAGAGCTCCTCTATGTCTCTTTTCATGTAGTCCTGGGAGGTACATCTCAGGTCATTCACACCAGCATGTACAATGACTGAGTCATATTTGTATTTGCTTTGGAGTGACCTGAGTGCTTGCGTTATGTGTCGGATCCTAGCACCCGACAGGCAGCTCACTGTGACCTTCTCTTTATTCAGCCTGGTGAGCGGGACGCCAGAGTGTCTGACAATAGAGTCACCTATAACAAGGGTATCAGGTGTGTTATTCAGCCTTAAGGGCTGTGGCTGCTTTGCACTGAGACAGAGATCAGAATATTCAATTAATATTCAATGAAAGAAATAAATAAAATTCACTATCTGAAACAATGCAAGACAAAAAAATAAAATCCAGTACTATCTGAAACAATGGAAGGGCAGAGAAAAGTGAATTACATCAGCTTGTATGTCAAATTGTTTGCAGGTATATCACAGCCGGCAACAACTCAGATGTGGAGCAGAAATAATTACACAGAGATGTGACTAAAACTTATTATAAGGCAAAAAAAAAAAACCCTAGGATAAGAGTTAACAGAGAACTTCAAAAGAAGAGAAACAATTTTCAATGACAATGAAACCAGATGGCTACACTTTTCACACTTCCAACAAGCTAACTGTAGAAAGAGAGAGAGACCACATTATTATATTAATATTCAAAGAAACACATACATAAAATGCAGCACTATCTGAAAATGCAGTACTATCTGAAACAATGCAAGTGCAGAGATAAGTGAATTAAATCAGTTTGTACATCTTTGATTACAGTTAGATTACAGCCAGCCAACAGCTTAGCTGTTGAGCAGAAATAAAAACAGAGATGTGACTAAAACGTATTATAAGGCAAAAAGAAACCCCTAGGCTAAGAGTTAACAGAGAACTTCAAAAGAAGAAAAACAATCTCCAATGAACCCTGATAGTTACACTTTTCACACTTCTAGCAGGCTAACTGTAAAGAGGCAGAGACCAAAATATTCAATTAATATACAATGACACAAATAAATAAAATGCAGCACTATCTGAACTAATGCAAAACAAAAAGCGCAGTACTATCTAAACAATGCAAGTGCAGAGAAACCAAATTAAATCAGCTTGTATGTCTCCTTGATTTCAGGTAGATCACACACAGCCAACAGATCAGATGCTGAGCAGAAATAAAAACACAGAGATGTGACTAAAACGTATTATAAGGCAAAAAGAATCCCCTAGGCTAAGAGTTAACAGAGAACTTCAAAAGAAAAAAACAACCTCCAATGAACCCCGATGGCTACAGTTTTCACACTTCTAGCAGGCTAACTGCAAAGAGACAGAGACCACAACATTCAATTAATATTCAATGAAACAAATAAATAAAATACAGCACTAGCTGAAACAATGCAAGACAAAAATATAATGCATTACTATCTGAAACAATGCAAGTGCAGACAAAAGTGAATTAAAACAGCTTGTATTTCTAGTTGATTACAGGTAGATCACAGCCAGCCAACAGTTCAGCTGTTCAGCAAAAAGAAATACACAAAGACGTGACTAACACTGATTATAAGGCAAAGAGAAATCCCCCTAGGTTAATAGTTAACAGAGAACGTCAAAAGAAAAGAAGCAATCTCAAATGACAATGAACCCTGATGGCTACACTTTTCAAACTTCTAGCAGGCTAACAGCAAAGAGACAAAGACCATACTAATCAATTAATATTCAGTGAAACAAATAAATAAAATGCAGCACCGTCTGAAACAATGCAAAGCATAAAAAGGCACTATTATCTCAAACAATGCAAGTGCAGAGAAAGTGAATTAAATCAACTTGTATGTCCATCTGATTGTAGGGAGATCACATCCAGCCAACATATCAGATGCTGAGCAGAAATAAATACACAGAGATGTGACTAGCACTGATTATAAGGCAAAGAGAACCCCCCCCAGCCTAACAGTTATAACAGAACTTCAAAAGAAGAGAAATAATCTCCAATGAACCCCGATGGCTACACTTTTACATTTTTAGCAGGCTGACTGCAGAGAGACAGATGCCACAATATTCAATTAATATTCAGTGAAATAAATAAATAAAATGCAGTACTAAATGAAACAATGCAAGACAAAAAATAAAATGCAGTACTATCTGAAACAATGCAAGTACGCAGCAAAGTGAATTAAATCAGATTGTACGTCCAGCTGATTGCACGTAGATCACATCCAGGCAACAGCTCAGATGTTGAGCAGAAATAGATACAGAGATTTGACTAACGCTGATTACAAGACAAAGAGAAACCCCCTAGGCTAAGAGTTAACACAGAACTTCAAAAAAAAAAAAAAAAAAAAAAAAAAAAAAAACAATCTCCAATGAACCCCGATGGCTACAGTTTTCACACTTCTAGCAGGCTAACTGCAAAGAGACAGAGACCACAACATTCAATTAATATTCAATGAAACAAATAAATAAAATACAGCACTAGCTGAAACAATGCAAGACAAAAATATAATGCATTACTATCTGAAACAATGCAAGTGCAGACAAAAGTGAATTAAAACAGCTTGTACTTCTAGTTGATTACAGATAGACAACAGCCAGCCAACAGTTCAGCTGTTCAGCAGAAAGAAATACACAAAGACGTGACTAACACTGATTATAAGGCAAAGAGAAATCCCCCTAGTAACAGTTAATAGTTAACAGAGAACTTCAAAAGAAGAGAAGCAATCTCGAATGGCAATGAACCCTGATGGCTACACTTTTCAAACTTCTAGCAGGCTAACTGCAAAGAGACAAAGACCATAATAATCAATTAATATTCAATGAAACAAAAAAATAAAATGCAGCACCATCTGAAACAATGCAAAGCAGAAAAAGGCACTATTATCTCAAACAATGCAAGTGCAGAGAAAGTGAATTAAATCAACTTGTATGTCCATCTAATTGTAGGGAGATCACATCCAGCCAACATATCAGATGCTGAGCAGAAATAAATACACAGAGATGTGACTAACACTAATTATAAGGCAAAGAGAACCCCCCTCAGCCTAACAGTTAACACAGAACTTAAAAAGAAGAGAAATAATCTCCAATGAACCCCGATGGCTACACTTTTACATTTTTAGCAGGCTGACTGCAGAGAGACAGATGCCACAATATTCAATTAATATTCAGTGAAATAAATAAATAAAATGCAGTACTAAATGAAACAATGCAAGACAAAAAACAAAATGCAGTACTATCTGAAACAATGCAAGTACACAGAAAAGTGAATTAAATCAGAATGCACGTCCAGTTGATTGCACATAGATCACATCCAGGCAACAGCTCAGATGTTGAGCAGAAATAGATACAGAGATTTGACCAACGCTGATTACAAGACAAAAAGAAATATTCCTAAGATAAGAGTTAACAGGGAACTTCAAAAGAAGACACAATCTTCAATGACAATGAACCCTGATGGCTAATCTTTTCACACTTCTGGCAGGCTAACCGCAGAGAGATACCACAGTATCAAATTAATATTCAAAGAAAAAATAAATAAAATGTAGCACTATCTGAAATGCAGTAATATCTGAACCAGCGCAAGTGCAGAGAAAATTGAATTAAATCAGCTTGTATGTCAAGTTGATTCCAGGTATATCACAGCCAGGCAACAGCATAGATGCTGAACAGAAATAAATACACAGAGATGTGACTAACACTGATTATAAGGAAAAGAGAAACCCCCTAGCCTAAGAATTAACACAACATTTAAAAAGAAGAGAAACAAACTCAGATTAACCCAGAAGGTGACACTTCTAGCAGGCTAACTGCAGAGAGACAGAGACCACAATATTATATTAATATTCAATAAAATAAATAAATAAAATGCAGCAGTACCTGAAACAATGCAAGACAAAAATATAATGCAGTACTGTCTGAAACAATGCAAGTGCAGACAAAACTGAATTAAATCAGCTTGTGCATGAAGTTGATTACAGGTAGATCAGAGCCAGCCAACAGCTCAGCTGTTGAGCAGAAAGGAATACACAGAGATGTGACTAACACTGATTATAAGGCAAAGAGAAATCCCCCTAGGATAAGAGTTAACAGAGAACTTCAAAAGAAGAGAAACAATCTTCAATGACAATGAACCCTGAATTGCTACACTTTTCACACTTCTAGCAGGCTACCTGCAGAGAGAAACAGAACACAATATTACATTAATATTCAAGGAAACAAATAAATAAAATACAGCACTGTCTGAAAATGCAGCACTATCTGAAACAATCCAAGTGCAGAGACAAGTGAATTAAGTCAGCTTTTACGTCAAGTTTATTGAAGTTATATCGCAGCCAGCCAACAGCTCAGATGCTGAACAGAAATAAAAAAAAACAGAGATGTGACTAACCCAGATTATAAGGCAAATATAAACCATCACAGCTAAGAGTTAATACAGAACTTCAAAAGAAGAGAAACAATCTCTAATGAACCCTGATGGCTAAACGTTTCATACTTCTAGCAACCTAACAGAAGAGAGAGAGAGAGAGAGACAGAGACCACATTATTCAATGAAGCAATGCAAGACAAAAAATGAAATGCAGTACTATCTGAAACAATGCAAGTGCAGATAAAAGTGAATTAAATCAGCTTGTACATCCACTTTATTGCTGGTAGATCACAGCCAGGCAACAGCTCAGATAATGAGCAGAAAGAAATGCACAGAGATGTGACTAACACTGATTATAAGACAAAGAGAACCCCCCTATGCTAAGAGTTAAAGAATTTCAAAGGAAGAGAAACAATCTCCAATGAATGCTGATGGCTACACTTTTCACACTTCTAGCAGGCTAACTGCAGAGACATAGACCATAATATTCAATTAATATTTAATGAAATAAATAAATAAAATGTAGAACTACCTGAAACAATGCAAGAGAAAAAATAAAATGCAGTACTATCTTAAACAATGCAAGTACACAGAAAAGTGAATTAAATCAGCTTGTATGTCCAGTTGATTGCACGTAGATCACAGCCAGGCAACATCCCAGATGCAGAGCAGAAATAAATACACAGAAATGTCACTAACACTGATTATAAGGCAAAGAGACACCCTCTAGGATAAGAATTAACAGAGAACTTCAAAAGAAGAGAAACAATCTTCAACAACAATGAACCCAGATGGCTACATTTTTAACACTTCTAGCAAGCTAACTGCAGAGAGAGACAGAGCGAGAGAGAGAGAGAGAGACCATGCTATAAAATTAATATTAAAAGAAACGCATAAATAAAATGCACCACTATCTGAAAATGCAGTACTATCTGAAACAATGCAAGTGCAGAGAAAAGTGAATTAAATCAGCTTGTACGTCCACTTGATTGAAGGTAGATAACAGCCAGCCAACAGCTCAGATGTTGAGCAGAAATAAATACACAGAGATGTGACTAACACTGATTATAAGGCAAAGAGAAATTCCCCTAGGAAAGATTTAACAGAGAACTTTAAAGGAAGAGAAACAATCTTCAATGAGAATGAACCCTGATGGCTACACTTTTCACACTTCTAGCACGCTAACTGCAGAGAGAGAGAGAGAGTGAGCACAATATTAAATTAATATTCAAAGAAACAAATAAATAAAATGAGCACTATCTGAAAATGCAGTACGATCTGAAACAATGCAAGTGCAGAGAAAAGTGAATTAAATCAGCTTGTACATCCATTTGATTGCAGATAAATCACAGCCAGGCAACAGCTCAGATGTTGAGCAGAAACAAATACCCAGAGATGTGAGTAACACTGATTATATGGCAAAGAGAAACCCCCTAGGCCAGGGTTGTCAAACTCAATCACATAAGGGGCCGAAGTAAAAACACATAGGCTACGTCACGGGCCAAATTTTTTATTAAGATATATCTACTAAGACTAGTAGAAGTAAAGATCCTTCATCATCCTGAGAGACCATATCCCATGCCATCCTGGTGCATTAATCAGTGCACAGAGTATTTAATTCCATGAGCACCATCACTGTGTACCTTAGCAAGGTGCTTTAATCATGTTCTGAAAATAACAAGCACAAAACAAACTGTAAGTGTACTATAAGCAAAATAGTTCAAAAACAGTTTTTTTTTTAATACATTGAAATTTAGGTTGTGAAATTGCTCATCCACTTGTTTTCTGGCCAGATGTCTGAGACCGTTTTCCACTGGTCAGTGAGTCAATGTCTGGTTTTATGTCTTGTGCTGTGGCAACCCACAAAACAGCGTGGAGGCTTTCATCGGTGATGCGTGGTCTATGCATGCTCTTGTTTAGATTAATTATTGAAAACATCTGTTCACAGAGATAGGTGCTCCCAAACATCGATATAACACGGGCAGCATGAAGTCTTAGCTGAGGCATCAAGTAAGGGGGCAGTAGTTGGTAAAAGTCCTGTAGTCCTCTATCTTGACATCCTGGAACTTTGCTCTCAGGCCAATATCGGTTTGACGTTCTATCAACTCCATCTGAAGGTGATGGGGCACACTGTTGATGTTGACTGTGAAAGGACTGGCAAAGATGTCAAAGCCACAGTGCTGTGCTCTGAGGTCAGAGAAGTGCCGATCAAACTTATCAATTAACTGGCTCAATTTAGTAACCAACCGAGCACAAGGAAAAGCACTGGATAAGGAGGCCGAGATACTTTGACAAACAGGAAAGTGGGCAAGATTGTCCTGTTCTAGTTGAGGCTTCCATAAGAGAAGTTTATGCTGGAATGCTATGATCATATCAGACATCTTTGTGATGACTTGTTTGTATCCCTGCAGCCTCTGATTCAATTGGGTGAGATGCTCTGTTAAATCACACATCATAGGAAAATCACAAAGCCGGGTTGGATCTGACAGGTCATGCAAGGGCTTTCCTTTACTTTGCATGAAAAGAGCGATTTGTTCCCTGAGCTCAAAAAATCATTTGAGGACTTTGCTCCTGCTAAGCCACCTCACTTCTGTGTGGTATGGCACGTCTACACGCTCTGCACCTACCTCCTGTAAAAACAGATGGAACTGGTGATGATTCAGGCCATGTGCTCGTATAAAGTTTATTGTTTTTGTGACAGTGGTTATTATATTATCCATTTCAAGAACCTTACTATGCATAGCTTCTTGATGGATAATGCAATGATAGGTAATCAGATGTGTGTGACAGTCATTATTTAGCATTTTCTCCTTCATTAGTCCAACCAAGCCTTTTTTACCTCCACACATTGCAGGTGCACCATTGGTAGTTAGCCCCACCAACTTTTCCCAGGGTAATTTATTATTATTTATGGACTTCACCACCTCAAAAATTTCCTTCCCTGTTGTCGTCCCATACATTGCAACTACACCCAAGAGTCCCTCAGTGACAGAGAGGTCCATCTTCACGGCTCATATATAGATGGACAACTGTGCTGTATCAGTATTGTCTGTACTTTCATCGACAGCTAATGAAAAAATTAGATAACTGCACTCCTCTTCAGTCAGCTGTATTGTTAGATTTCCTGCAAGATCTCAAACTTGATCTGCAATGGTATTTCTTGACAAACTGATGTTTTGGAAAGTCTGCATATGGTTGAGGCACACCTGTTCACACACTTTTAGCATGTATTGCTTCAAATAGGCACCCTTTGAAAATCACCTGGAAGCTTGGGCAATTTCTTCAGCAACAATATAGCAAGCTTTCACTGCTGCATCACTTTTTACTGTAGCTTTAGTAAACATGTTCTGCTGCGATTGCAGTATGCCTTTTTATTCTTGGACAAATGCATGTCTTTCATGAAGGGTATATTTAGCATACTTAGCTCCATGTTTGGTTTCAAAATGCCTACGTATATTGTACTCCATCACTGACACCACCGCATAACACAAAATACACACCAGTTTGGCTTCGTAAAGTATAAACATATATTTGCTTTCCCATCTTTCATCAAATTGTCTCCCTTCTACATCAAGTTTTCTCTTGGACATTTTGATTGCTAGATTAATGGATGTTGGCCTTAGGTAGAGGTGCTCTGTGCAGGCACACAGGGATGGCACTTGCCACCACATTAGAATCTAATGTTACCATTTCAGCATCTTCTACAAACTAGGTAAGAAGTGCACCACTCTGTATCAACTTTTCTCTCGAACATTTGGGAGTGATTGCTAGATTCATGGATGTTGGCCTTGGGTAGTGGTGCTCCATGCAGGCACACAGGGCTGATGCTGACACAGCCGACTGATGATCGCTCTCCTCACCACCACATTAGAATCTAATGTTACGCACCATTTAGACACACAGGGATGACGTTGACACAGTGCACCTCCCGGCCAGCTCTCCTCACCGCAAGCCACATAAAATGGCCAGATGGGCTGGATTTGGCCCGCGGGCCTTGTGTTTTTCACATGTACCCTAGACTGAGTTAACATTGAATTTCAAAAGAAGAGACACCTTCTCCAATGAACCCGGATGGCTACACCTTTCACACTTCTTGCAGGCTAACTTGCAGAGAGACAGAGACTGCAATATTCACTTAATATTCAATAAAACAAATAAATAAAATGCAGCATTATCTGAAACAATGCAAGACAAAAAATGCAGTACTATCTGAATCAATGCAAGGACAGAGAAAGTTAACTAATTCAGCTTGTATGCCCACTAGATTGCAGGTAGATCACAGCAAGGCAGCAACTCAGGTGTTGAGCAGAAAGAAATACAAAAGAGAAACCATCTAGACTGAGTTAACAGTGAAGTTCAAAAGAAGAGAAACATTCTCCAAATGAACCCAGATGGCCACACTTTGCACACTTCTAGCAGGCTAACTGCAGAGAGACAGAGACCACAATATTCAATTAACATTCAATGAAACAAATAAATAAAATGTAGCACTACCTGAAACAATGGAAGACAAAAATATAATTCAGTTCTGTCTGAAACAATGCAAGGTCAGACAAAAGTGAATTAAATCAGCCTGTACATCAAGCTGATTAGAGGCAGATCACAGCCAGCCAACAGCTCAGCTGTTCAGAAAAAAGCAATACACAGAGATGTGACTAACATTGAGTATAAGGCAAAGGGAAACCCCCAAGGCTAAGACTTAACACAGAACTTCATAAGAAAAAAAAACAATCTCCAATGAACTTCATAAGAAAAAAAAACAATCTCCAATGAATCCCGATGGGTACACTTTTATACTTCTAGGAGGCTAACTGCAGAGAGACACAGACCACAATATTCAATTAATATTCAACGAAACAAATAAATAAAATGGACTATGTGAAACAATCCAAGACAAAAAAAATAAAATAAAATGCAGTACTATCTGAAACAATGCAGGTGCAGAGAAAAGTGAATTAAATCAGGTTCTACATCCACTTGATGATTGTAGGTTGATCACAGCCAGGCAACAGCTAATATGCTGAGCAGAAATAAATACCCAGAGATGTGACTAACACTGATTAAAAGGCAAAGAGAAACTCCCTAGTCTAAGAGTTCACACAGAACTTCAAAAGAAGAAAAACCTTCCTCAATGAACCCAGGTGGCTAAACCTTTCACGCTTCTAGCAGGCTAACTGCAGAGAGACAGAGACTGCAACATTCAATTAATATTCAATGAAAGAAAGAAATAAAATGCAGCACTATCTGAAACAATGCAAGACAAAAAAATGCAGTATTATCTGAATCAATGCATGGACAGAGAAAGTGAACTAATTCAGCTTCTATGTCCACTTGATTGCAGGTAGATCACAGCCAGGAAACAGCTCAGATGCTGAGCAAAATGAAATACACAGAGACGTCACTAATACTGATTATAAGGCAAAGAGAAACCCCCTAGACCAAGAGTTAAAAGTGAAGTTCAAAAGAAGAGAAACAACCTCCAAATGAACCCAGATGGCTACACTTTTCACACTTCTAGCAGGCTAACTACGAAGAGACAAAGACCACAATATTCAATTAATATTCAATGAAACAGATAAATAAAGTGCAGCACTGTCTGAAACAATGCAAAGCAAAAAAATGCACAACTATCTGAAACAATGCAAGTGTAGAGAAAGTGAATTAAATCAGCTTGTATGTCCACTTGATTGCTGATACATCACAGCCAGCTAACAGATCAGATGCTGAGCAGAAATAAATACAAAGAGATGTGACTTACAATGATTATAAGTCAAAGAGACCCCCCCCCCAGGCTAACAGTTAACACAGAACTTCAAAAGAAGAGAAACAATCTCCACTGAACCCCGATGGTTACATTTTTACACTTCTAGCAGGCTAACCACAGAGAGACAGAGAACACAATATTCAATTAATGTTCAATTAAACAAATAAATAAAATGCAGTACTAACGGAAACCATGTAAGACAAAAAATAAAATGCAGTACTATCTGAAACAATGTAAGTACACAGAAAAGTGAATTAAATCAGCTTGTACATCCAGTTAATTGCACGTAGATCACATCCATGCAACAGCTCAGATATTGAGCAGAAATAAATACACAGAGATGTGACTAACACTGATTATAAGGCAAAAAGAAATCCCCCAAGGAAATGAGTTAACAGAGAACTTCAAAAGAAGAGAAACAGTCTTCAGTGACAATGAACCCTGATGGCTACACTTTACATGCTTCTAGCAGGCTAAGTGCAGATAGAGAGAGAGAGACCGCAGTATTAAATTAATATTCAAAGAAACAAATAAATAAAATGCAGCACTATCTGAAAATGCAGTACTATCGGAAAGAATGCAAGTGCCGAGAAACTGAATTAAATCAGCTTGTACGTCAAGTTGATTGCAGTTATATCACAGCCAGCCAACAGCTCAGATGCTGAGGAGAAATAAAAAAAAAAAACAGAGATGTGACTAACACTGATTATAAGACAAAAAGAAACTCCCTAGGCTAAGAGTTAACAAAGAACTTCAAAAGAAGAGAAAACCTCCAATGAAGTCTGATGGCTACACTTTTCACACTTCTAGCAAGCTAAAAGCAGAAAGACAGAGACAACAATATTCAATTAAACAAATAAATAAAATTCTCTATCTGAAACAATGCAAGGCAAAAAAAATATAAAATGCAGTACTATCTGAAACAATGCAAGGACAGAGAAAAGTGAATTAAATCAGCTTGTACGTCCACTTGATTGCAGGTAGATCACAGCCAGCAAACAGCTCAGATGCTGAGCAGAAACAAATACACAGAGATGTAACTAACACTGATTATAAGGCAATGAGACCCCCACCACCTACGAGTTAACACAAACTTTAAAAGAAGAGAAACCATCTCTAATGAACCCAGATGGCTACACTTTTCACACTTCTACCAGGCTACCTGCAGATAGACAGGGACCACAATATTCAATTAATAATCAATGAAACAAATAAATAAAATGCAGATTTCTCTGAAACAACTGACGACAACAAAATGAAATGCAGTACTATCTGAAACAATGCAACTGCAGAGAAAAGTGAAATAAATCAGCTTGTACATCCAGTTAATTGCAAGTAGATCACAGCCAGCCAATAGCTCAGATGTTGAGCAGAAATAAATACACACAGATGTGACTAACACTGATTATAAGGCAGAGAGAACCCCCTAGGCTAAGAGTTAACACAGAACCTTAAAAGAAGAAAAACAATCTCCAACAAACCTCAATGGCTACACTTTTCACACTTCTAGCAGGCTAACTGCAGAGAGACAGAGACCACAATATTCAATTAATATTCAAGGAAACAAGTAAATAAAATGCAACACTGTCTGAAACAATGTCAGACAAAAATAAATAAATAAATAAAATGCAGTACTATCTGAAACAAGGTAAGTGCAGGGAAAAGTGAATTAAAATCAGCATGTATGTCCACTTGATTGCAGGCAGATCACAGCCACCCAAGAGCTCAGATGCTGAGCAGAAATAAATACACTGAGATGTGACTAAGACTGATTAGAAGGCAAACATACACCCCCTATGCTAAGAGCTAACAAAAAAACTTCAAAAGAAGAGAAACAATCTGCAATGAACCAGATGGCTACACTTTTTACACTTCTGGCAGGCTAACTTCAGAATGACCGAGACCACAATATTCAATTAATGTTCAATGAAACAAATAAATAAAATGCAGTACAATCTGAAACAATGCAAGACAAATAAATAAAATACATTCTTATCTGAAACAATGCAAATGCAGAGAAAAGTGAATTAAATCAGCTTGTACATCCAGTTGATTGCAGGTAGATCACAAGCAGACAACAACTCAGATACTGAGGAGAAATAACTAAACATAGATGTGACTAACACTGATTATAAGGCAAAGAGAAACCCCTAGACTAAGAATTAACATAGAACTTCAAAAAAAGAGAAACCATCTCCAATGAACCCAGATGGCTACACTTTTCATACTTCTAGCAGGCTAACTGCAGAGAGACAGAGACCACGATATTGAATGAAACAAATGAAATGCAGCAGTATCTGAAACAATATAAGAGAAAAAATAAAATGCAGTAGCATCTGAAACAATGCAAGTGCAGAGAAAAGTGAATTAAATCAGCTTGTACATGTAGTTGACTGCAGCTAGCTCACAGACAGTCAACAGCTCAGATGCTGAGCAGAAATAAATGTAGAGATATGTGAGCAAGACTGATTACAAGGCAAAGAGAAACCCGCTAGGCTAAGTGTTAACACAGAACTTCGAAAGAAGAGACACCATCTCCAATTATCCTAGATGGCTACACTTTTTACACGTCTAGTAGGCTAACTCCAGAGAGACAGGGACCACAATATTCAATTAATATTCAATGAAACAAATAAAATGCAGTACTATCTGAAACAATGCAAGAGAAAAAATAAAATGCAGTCCTATCTGAAACAATACAAGTGCAGAGAAAAGTGAATTAAATCAGCTTGTACATCCAGCTGATTGAAGGTAGATCACAGCCAGCCAACAACTCAGATGTTGAGCATAAATAAATACACAGAGATGTGACTAGCACTGATTATAAGGCAAAGAGAAACCCCCTAGGCTAAGAGCTAACAAAGAACTTCAAAAGAAGAGAAACAATCTCCAATGCACTAGATGGCTACACTTTTTACACTTCTGGGAGGCTAAGTGCAGGGAGACTAAGACCACAACATTCGATTAATATTCAATGAAACAAATAAATAAAATGCAGTACTATCTGAAACAATGCAAGTGCAGAAGAAAGTGAATTAAATAAGCTTGTACATCAAGTTGATTGCAGGTATATCACAGCCAGCCAACAGCTCAGATGCTGAGCAGAAAGAAATACACAGAGATGTGGCTAACACATATTATAAGGCGAAGAGAAACCCCATAGGCTAAGAGTTAACACAGAACTTCAAAAGAAGAAAAACAATCTCCAATGACCCTGATGGCTACACTTTTCACACTTCTGATATGCTAAATGCAAAGAGACAGAGACTACAATATTCAACCAACTAATATTGAATGAAACAAATAAAATGCAGCACACTCTGAAACACTGCAAACCTAACAATGCAGTACTATCTGAAACAATGCAAGTGCAGAGAAAGTGAATTAAATCAGCTTGTAAGTCCACTTGATTGCAGGTAGATCACAGCCAGTCAACAGATCAGATGCTGAGCAGAAATAAACACACAAACATGTGACTAACACTGATTATAAAGCAAAGAGACCCCCCAGGCCAAGAGTTAGCACAGCACTTCAAAAGAAGAGAAACAGTTTTGACTGAACCCCAATGGCTACACTTTTTACACTTCTAGCAGACTAACTGCAGAGAGACAGAGACCTTAACATTCAATTAATATTCAATGAAACTAATAAATAAAATGCAGGACTAACTAAAACAACAAAAGACAAAAAATGAAATGAAGTACTATCTGAAACAATGCAAGAACAGAGAAAAGTGAATTAAATCAGCTTGTATGTCCAGTTGATTGCAGGTAGATCACAGCCAGGCAACAGCGCAGATGTTAAGTAGAAATAAATACACAGAGATGTGACTACGACTGATTATAAGGCAAAGAGAAACCCCTAGGATAAGAGTTAAAAGAGAATTTCAAAAGCAGAGAAACCATCTTCAATGACAATGAACCTAGATGGCTATACTTTTCACACTTTAGCAGGCTATCTGCAGAGAGACAGAGACCACAATATCCAATTAATATTCAAAGAAACAAATAAAATTCAGCACTATCTGAAAATGCAGTACTATCTGAAACAATGCAAGTGTGGAGAAAGGTGAATTAAATCAGCTTGTACGTCAAGTTGATTGCAGGTATATCACAGCCAGCCAACAGCTCAGTTGCTGAGCATGAATATATACACAGAGATGTGACTAACACTGATTTTACAGCAAATAGAAACTCCCTAGGCTAAGAGTTAATACAGAACTTTAAAAGAAGAGAAACAATGGCCAATGAACCCTTGATGGCTACACATTTCACACTTCTAGCAAGCTAACAGCAGATATACGGAGACCACAACATTCAATTGATATTCAATGAAACAAATAAATAAAATGCAGTACTATCTGAAACAAGCAAGAGAAAAAATAAAATGCAGTCCTATCTAAAAATACTATAAGTGCAAAGAAAAGTGAATTAAATCAGTTTGTACATTCAGTTGATTGCAGGTAGATCACAGCCAGCCAACAACTCAGATGTTGAGTATAAATAAATACATAGAGATGTGACTAGCACTGATTATAAGGCAAAGAGAAACCCACTAGACTAAGAGATAACAAAGAACTTCAAAAGAAGAGAAACAATCTCCAATGAACCTAGATGGCTACGCTTTTCACACATCTTCTAGACTAACTGCAGAGAGACAGAGACCACAATATTCAATTAATATTCAATGATAGAAAGAAATAAAATGCAGTACTATCTGAAACAATGCAAGACGAAAAAAGAAAATGCAGTACTATCTGAACTATTCCAAGTGCAGAGAAAAGTGAATTAAATCAGCTTGTACGTCCAGCTGATTGCAGGTAGATTCCAGCCACCCAAGAGCTCAGATGTTGAGCAGAAATAAATACACAGAGATGTTTCTAAGAGTGATTATAAGTCAGAGAGAAACCACCTAGGCTAAGAGCTAACAACGAACTTTAAAAGAAGAGAAAATCTCCAATGAACCCAGATGGCTACACTTTTTACATTTCTAGCAGGCTAACTGCAGAGAGACCAAGACCACAATATTTAATTAATATTCAATTAAACAAATACATAAAATGAAGTACTATCTGAAACAATGCAAGACAAATAAATAAAATGTATCCCTATCTGAAACAATGCAAGTGCAGAGAAAAGTGAATTAAATCAGCTTGTACATCCACTTAATTGCAGGTAGATCACAGCCAGCCAACAGTTCAGATGTGGAGCAGAAATAAATAGACAGAGATGTGAATAACACTGATTATAAGGCAAAGAGAAACCCCCTAGGCTAAGAGTTAACACAGAACTTCAAAAGAAGAGAAACAATCTCCAATGAACCCAGATGGCTACACTTTTCACACTTCTACCAGGCTAACTGCAGAGAGACAGAGACCACAATATTCAATTAATATTCAATGAAACAAATAAGTAAAATGCAGCACTATCTAACAATGCAAGACAAATAAATGCAGTACTATCTGAAACAATGCAAGTGCAGAAAAAGGTGAATTAAATCAGCTTGTATGTCCACTTGATTGCAGGTAGATCACAGCAGAAAACAGTTCAGATATTGAGCAGATATAAATACACAGATTTGTGACTAACACTGATTATAAGGCAAAGAGAAACCCCTAGGTTAAGAGTTAACACAAAACTCCAAAAGAAGAAAAACAATCTCCAATGAACCCAGACGGCTACACTTTTCACACTTCTAACAGGCTAAATGCAGAGAGACAGAGACCACAATATTCAATTTATATTCAATGAAACAAAGAAAGAAAATGCAGTACAATCTGAAACAATGCAAGACAAAAAATAAAATGCAGTACTATCTGAAATATTGCAAGTGCAGAAAAAAGTGAATTAAATCAACTTGTACATCCAGCTGATTGCAGGTGGATCCCAGCCACCCAAGAGCTCAGATGTTGAGCAGAAATAAATACACAGAGATGTGACTAAGACTGATTATAAGGCAAAGAGAAACCACTGAGGCTAAGAGCTAACAAAGAAATTCAAAAGAAAAGAAAATCTCCAATGAACCCAGATGGCTACACTTTTACATTTCTAGCAGGCTAACTGCAGAGAGACCGAGACCACCATATTCAATTAATATTCAATGAACAAAAAAAATAAATAAATAAAATGCAGTACTATCTGAAACAATGCAAGACAAATAAATAAAAGGTAGCACTATCTGAAACAATGCAAGTGCAGAGAAAAGTGAATTAAATCAGCTTGTATGTCCACTTGATTGTAGGTAGATCACAGCCAGCCAACAGCTCAGATGCTGAGCAGAAATAAATACACAGAGATGTGAATAGCATTGACTATAAGGCAAAGAGAACCCCCCTAGGCTTAGAGTTAACACAGGACTTCGAAAGAAGAGAAACCATCTCTAATGAACCCAGATGGCTAAACTTTTCACACTTCTATCAGGCTAACTGTAGAGAGACTGAGACCACAATATCCAATGAAAGAAAGAAAATACAGTACTGTTTGAAACAATGCAAGACAAAAAAATAAAATGCAGTATTATCTGAAACATTGCAAGTGCAGAGAAAAGTGAATTAAATCAACTTGTATGTCCAGCTGATTGCAGGTAGATCACATCCACCTAAGAGCTCAGATGTTGAGCAGAAATAAATACACAGAGATTTGACTAAGACTGATTATAAGGCAAAGAGAAACCACCTAGGCTAAGAGCTAACAAAGAACTTCAAAGGAAGTGAAAATCTCCAATGAACCCAGATGGCTACACTTTTTACACTTGTAACAGGCTAACTGCAGAGAGACCGAGACCACAATATTCAATTAATATTCAATGAAGCAAATAAATAAAATGCAGTACTATCTACAACAATGCAAGACAAATAAAATCTGAAAAAATGCATGTGCAGATAAAAGTGTTCTTAAATCAGCCTGTATGTCCAGTTGATTGCATGTAGATCACAGCCAGCCAATAGCTCAGATGTCGAGCAAAAATAAATACGTATAGAGACTCATAGAATTTCCAAAATATTTCTTCAATGAACTTGCCTTCTCTATATCCATCTTTCTAAACAGAGCTGTCTCAAAAACCTCAATACCACACATCTGGAAGACCTCCTATATTATCCCCCTCCATAAAGGCAGTACCTCCACCAACCACACCAACTATCATCCCATAGCCATCCTGCCTCCACTAGCTAAAATACTTGAGAAAGGTATACACCACCAACTTATGCCGTACCTGCTTAACAACCAACTTCTCCCTCCCACACAGCATGGATTTTGGCCTTCTCATAGCACAACCACTGCCCTACTCACTTTCAGAAACCTCATCAACCAAAACACACACACAGGCAATCTAACTTCTGCCATATTCTTGGACCTATCAAAGGCCTTTTATATTATCAACCATTTTAAACTAGTACAAGCCCTTACTGACCTTAGCCTTAGTAATCAAGCATTAGCGTGGTTTCAGAACTATCTGCAAGGAAGACAACAGACAGTTTGGTGGACAACAACATGTCACCACTGCTACCCATCACTACAGGAGTCCCATAAGGTTCCATTTTAGGTCCCCTCCTATTCTCTATTTTCACCAATAAGATGCAACAGTTATACGATATGCTGATGACTCAACACTTGTCTGTTCAGCCAATGATCCTCAGAAACTCCTCTCTATAACTCAAAAAGCCTTCCATACCACTGAAAACTGGTTTCATAACAAAAACCTATTACTAAATCTCAAAAAAACAAGTTGTTTCTATTTACACCTAACAAATCTACCACAATACCCAGCCCATTTAATATTGTGTCCAGGGATGGGACTGTCATCTACTCTGACACACTAAATTGCTTGGAGTGACTGAAATTTGCTCAGCATATAAATCAAACCATTAAAATATCCACATAAAATGGACAGTATATAAAAATAAACCATTTCTAACACAACCTGCTAGGATACCAATTGCTCAAACTCGCCTCCTTTCCACACTATTTTATGCCTCACCCATTCTCACCAATTACCCAAAAGCAAACCTGCCAAACTCAACACCTGTTGCAATCAAATTGCAAAATTTGCTACCAGTGCCCCCTGGCTGACCCCCACCCTCTCCCCTTACTCTTGCCCTCTGACTTCAGCTTCATCACCAAAAGAATGTAACTTCTCTACCTTCCTTCCAGTTCTACCTCTAATTCAAACCTCTTACTCAATACCATATCTCACTGCTAGGAAACTCTATCTAGTCAATAAACTTTACTTTTATCTTTACACCTCTACTCTTACTTTATACTTAAGCTACTTATGCCTCCTGCTTTTCTTACTTAACCTATCCAATTTTCCATCTCTGTCTCTTCTCCTGCTACTATAATCTCTACTATGTCTAATCTTTGCTCTCTTTGTTGATATACTCCCTACTATGGCTAGCTTGCACACAACTCAACTGTATAAAGCAAAAAATGGAACCCTACTAACAGTGTTCACCAGTACGTAATGCCTCAAACTAAAACTGTAAAAGATGTGTTCAGTCTATGTAAATATGTTAAATCTTAAGCTTCAATGCTATGTTACTAGTCTATGTTAACTTTGGTACTATGTAAATTTGAATTGAACTTGAATGCTATGTTACTAGTCAATGTTAAGTTTTGACACTATGTAAATTTGAATGCTTCTGTATACACCTTATATTTTGCTTAAATTTTAACTGTGGAGCTTTTCTCCCTGGGTCTCAACTGAAAATGGACATGCATCCAGTCGGACTTTCCCAGTCAAAAAATGTAAAACAAAATAATAATAAAATAAAATTTCTAATACCTCTACAGGAACTCTTGTTACCTTATTTGTTATAGGCTCCCTAAGTCTGTCAACAGCCATTTCTACTTTCTGTTGCCTGAGTCATTGTGCAAAAAGATTTTCTGCTGTAGTGTTATAAAAAAAAAAAAAAACAGTTGCTTAACAGGAATCTTTCTAAGCTTGTGCATATTTTCGAGGTGGTTCCTTATTTTCTGCCTAACATTCTGCAGTTGATCCTCTCCTTGTTCTGTGAGATTACCTCTATTCTGCAGTACTTTAATATGTCAGTCCTTCTAAATAATTCTAGTTACTTCTTAGCCATAGCTCCCTTTCTTTTATTTTCACTCTAGTTTTAAACTCCACCTTGATTTTATCCCACTCCCTAGCTATATTTTCAGAAGAAATTTCTATCTTCTCTAACAGCTCCTGAATAATCTCCACTACCCATTGCTTAAATTCCTTTCTTTTCAACAGATATGTGGGAAAGCGCCAATGTCTCATTTTTATTTCATTACCATGTTTTTATTTTAGCTATTATTGGCACATGATCTGAAATAACTATTTTGTGGGTATCAAGACCTTCAATTAAATGCACATGTTCTTGTGAAATCTAAATTCTGTCTAGCCTAGCCCAGTTTTTGTATCTTGGGGAATAATATTGTAAATTCACTCTGAACTCCTGTTACTGAATTCATATATTCCATGTCAAACATATTCATAAATGTCTTCAAAAATCTACCCTGCTTTGTTATATTTTCCCTTCTGGGTCCCCCAGACACATCTTCACTGCTACAAATCAAATTCCAGTCACCACCTATAAGTAATATTCCTTGCAGAAAACTGACTATTTATCCCATAATTTTCTTAAGCTCCATTATAGCAGTTTTAGGTGGAATGTAAATATATGCCAGTGTAATCCTCCTTGCCAGTAGACTCTTAGCACTACAGATCTGGCATTATTATTTTTTTATCTTCTTCTATCATTACTGGAGCTCCTCTTGCAATTAATATAAGTAGTCCTCTTTTCCTTTGTCCGAGGAATGTCACCGACTAACCATCTTGAAAACCTTTCTTTATCAAATTCACACGTTCAGTCCTTTCTAAGTGCATCTCCTGTAATACAGCTATTTGCACTCTATATTTTTTAATATAGTTCACTACTCTTTCTTGTTTGTATTTATCTGTGAGGACATTTACATTTAAAGACATTAAAGAAAGCATCATTGTATTAAAAAGTTATTATTCCCACATTTTATGTATAAAATATTTTTTGTTAAATGTGTAGTTTCAGCTTTTCTGTTACATGCATACACTGTTTGGCAGATTGAACTTTTATACAATTGTTTCTTGTCATATACATCTGAGCCCATGTCACATTTTATAAAACATTTTCTTTTACGGAAAGTCCTCAAACAAAAAAACAAGCACACCCACCAATACCCCCTCAAACCTATTAACTTAATACTAGCACACAAAACTGTGTATACCTTCAAATACTGGAGTTTTACCCTTCTAATAGGAACAAAAGTCCCAAATTGACAGCCACAATCACTGACTTGATTTAACCTAAAAGAAAGGTCATCCATGCTAAGACACACTGTGCAGCCTGTGCTTCTACTAAGTGCTGATTGGTTTTGTCTTATCTTTATAGCTCCCCCAGCTGGGAAAAAAACTGAATATTTTCAGAGAACATTAGCTACCTTGGGAAAGCCCATGAATGCTTTTAGAGAAAATTATCTACCTTGGGAAAAAACCTGAATACCTTCAGAGAGCATTATCTTCTAGTCAATTTCTCTTTTTTTTATTTTAGCCAATCACTCACCACCAGAGTGTAGCCAGTTTCTCTTTCTCAGAGTGTCTCCATGGACACATAAGAACCAGGGAGATTGTTTCTATGAAAACATGAAGAACATCTGCAGAATTGTTACTGAACATACATGCATTTGCTAGAAAAAAGCCACATACATTTAATTTACTTGCTCTCTCTTAAAACTTGTTACTAAATCAATCTAATGTCTTTAATCCAGTCATTTCCTCATGCAAGAATGAGAAAAAGCACATTCATTTTTCTTTTATCATGCTTTTTAACTAGTCTTTTTTATACATTGCAGTGTCTACACTTCTTAAAGCTGAACAGGAAGAGAGAGAGAATGGAGAAAGAAAAGAAAAAAAAGAACAGCAGTACCTGTTTACAATCCCCATTACACTTAAAAATAACTGAACCACATGCCACAAAACTGGTACTATTTAAGAAAAAAATCTTTACTTACAGTTAACTTTCTCTCGACTCTTCTCCTCCACAAAGCACTTGTCCTAACATTTATGACATGAAGTAGGTGATATGCTTTAGAGTCCCCGACAAGTCTAAGACATTCTTAAAAAAGTCCAATATTTCCAGATTTTCTTGTTCTGTCATATTTCACAAATATCATTTTTGCATTTTAATCCCATATTAAGTTACTGGTTTTATTACTGTTCATCTCTGAAATCCTGTCTTTGCTTCATTTCCAAAGTACTTTTGATTAATCTAGTCAATTCTCATGCTCCCTTCCTTCTGTCCAACATTTTCCCTTGAAAAAATGATACAGGTTTCACAGGTACAGTCCCTCTGTGGTGTTTATTACCAGAAGAATAAGAAGCAGAATGTCCTTCTGTTTCACAGCTTACTTTTTGCTGGACAAACTTTTGTATTTCATCCTTAGCGTGTTGTTGTTGTCTTTCGGCTTTTCCCGGTTAGGGGTCACCACAGCGGAACTCCGGTCTGCTATTGATTGGCGGTAGATTTTGACGAACACTGAGGTGCCAGCTCGACGTTCAACCTTCAACGAAGGCACGCCCATTTACGCATGTCTTTCGAACGCCCACCCAACCACAGGGAGGACATGCAGACTCCACACAGAAGGCACTCCCTGCACTCCAGCCGAGAATCGAACGGGAGAACCTCTTGCTGTGAGGTAACTATGCTACCGCTGCACCACCACAGCATACATTTCATCCTTAGCATGTACTTCATCAAAAAGTGATTTTGTCCCTCCAGGGAAGAACACTTTGAAGATAGCTGGGTACAGCAGTTTGAATCTCACACCTGCATCTTGACATTCCCTGAATAGTGGAATGAATTTGCTCCTCTTCTGTCTGGTGTACAATGCGTAATCATTCTCCACAAATACTCTGCTGTCTCCCACTTTTAGTACTTTGTCCTTCTACCACAGTTTTGAAAGAATCAACTCCTTCTGCTGGTAATATTGTATCTCTACTATTAAAGGTCTAGGTTGCTTTCTTAGAGCCAGGTTCGGAATATACACACGATGTGTCCTTTCAATTAAGAATCCCTGTTGTGGAATACCAATCCCGTTGCTTATCTGTGCTTTCCAGCTTCTCTGGTATAACCGAAATCTTAGGTTTTCCCTACATGCTCTGTCCTCCAATTCTATTACTTTTTGAAACATCTCTTCCTGAGTAGTCTTATATTCAGATAGCCTTTTCTTTATTTCATTCTGTGATTTTTGCAGCGTTATCATCTCATTTGAATATCTGTTTAGAGCTTTTAGAGCTTCTTCCATTTTTTCTAGCCTTTTGTTGTCTGTGTTGATATAATCCACCAGGGCTTTGTTTATTTTAATGAGGTCTGCATGCAGTTGTTTTATATCTTCCTGTAGGTTACTGGAAGTCATGTCTGAAGGTTGCATTGCTTTTTGCTGGACAGCTGCAGAACATTCCCCAATCTGTTTCTCCCTCAGTTTTTGTAGCTGATTTTTTCTGGGTCTTCTGTATTTCTAAAATCCAGGTAGTGCACTTGCTAGCCAGTTACTGAAATTTAGCCATAAACTCAAATCTACTGGCCTTCTCTGCTGAGTTTCTGTTTTCATACTGGGAGAGAGAGAAACAAACTCAATGTGCAGCCATCTTGGAAGTCCACTAACTGGAAGATTCTGAATGTTTTTTCAGACCTAACAAACAAAATAAGGACGAAACCCACTTTTGTGTAAAAAAGAGGCAACGATTTAAAAGATATTTTCCAAAGAGTGTTACATTTTGCTTCAGAGATCATTGTTAAGTGCAAATGGATCCACAGATGTTACGATTATAACTACTGGAAATATTTAACAATGGTGTGTAACTGTTAAAATCAGAGAAATATTGATTTTTATACCACTGTTTCATGCAAATCAATGTTCTTTATGCATCATTCTGTACATAACATCCCGGATTGTATACAGACAAAACAAGAGAAATGCATTACAGGATTTATGAGCACATGCATGCTGTAGACATTAATGAGTGACTCTAGGAATGCTTTAGCTAAGCATGCTGGTAATTGTATTAAAAGTAAATGCTTTCATTTTTCAGGGATATATTATGTTAAAGACTTTTCTACTTAATGTACTGCTAATATGTTGGAATGAAAGGATTATTGTTGGTAAGTAATGCTAGATACAGTTAAATTCCCAGGTTTGAATGTCTATGAGAATTTTAAAAATTACCTTAAAATAATACATTTGAAGCACTAGTTATGTGATAGGAGTGTCACATGACTGACTTAGTATATAAGTTACTTTGTGTTTAGTTTCATTTCAGTTTAATGAAGTCTCTGTAAAGGATGGAAGCACTGAGTGGAATTTAATTAAAAGAATTACATTATTTTTCAGTTATTATTTTCTATACATCTTATTCAATTTCTTCAAAGCCTTAGAACTTATGAAAGTGACTGTTCACATGGTTGCAGATGCCATATATTATTTCAAAGTGATGCACTGGATACTAAAATGTCAGTGGTATCAGTGGATCTTAGGTCACAGCTGTTAAAGATATTCAAGATTTGTAGATTTTACTTGGTGAATACAGACCCTGAACCTGACTGAGCAGTTTCTTCTTACTCTCCACCCATTCATTCCCTGCCAACATGGATGCTTCTGTGCTAGCATGGATGGAGCATTGTCAAGAACAGATAGTCCAAGGAGTATGGTGAAATAAGCCAGTCTGTTCTGCACATAATATTCTAGAAATTTAGGCGGATGTTTATTGTAATATTCATTGTTGCAGTCATCACTACTGGGATTCCTGCCTTTAGAAGTCCAAAGGCCTACCTGACTTCCTAAAGTTCAACCTTCCCCTTTGTGACCTTAGCTGACAATCTCGCCCACTTTGATGTCAGTTTTATAAATTGGGCATTATCCAAAAATATATTCAGATCTTTCATGCAACAGTTCATGTTTATTGTATGTAGTACTCAATGTTGTCATTCCAGCATACTGGCCTGAATCCAGACTTGCAGATAAGAACCCCCATCTCACCTGGGAATTTTTTTCTTATCTTTGGATTTGTAACTTACTTTAGATATCTGATGGTAAGAATGAGTCTTTAGTACAGAAACAGAAAAAGTGAATAATTGTTTAGAGTTTGGAAAACAAATTCCACATAGAGTTCCCATGTACAGCATGTTTTGCCTATGCCTAAGGACAATCCATTACAATGTAAAATCTATCAGTGAGTATGTAGGTTAAAAGGAGGTAGTTCCTGGTCCCACTCAGCCTTAATGTCAGCCATGACCTCTTTGAGCCTCTTCTAAAAGTTTAAGCATCCCAAGGAGATTCTCAGAATTGATGACAGCCATGCAAAGTCTGAGGGTTTCCACAAGCACAGTGACATCAAGACTGGTGAGGCACATTTGTGGCACCTGTCCGCAGAATTGGTTCTGGCAAAGGCATCCATCACCATCCCTTTGGTGGTCAGCATGCTGTTAGTTTTAAGCCCATCCTCCTGGACCAAAATTGTTGTGATTTCAGTCATCTCAGTGGGCACTCTTAGGGTCTTTGCAGTCAATGCTCAGATTCATCAGCAAAGGGAGGGTGACAGTCCTTATCCTTTCATTTGAGAAGGAATTTCTGGCCACTGTACTGAGGGTTTGGATGTCTGCCCACATTCCAAGGCCTCAAAGGTGGATTACTACAGTCAACAAAGGTCTAAAGCACCACAGCATAAACCAGCCCTCAGTAGTCTGATTTGGCCAAACAGTTATTGACACAACCTACAGCCCATACTTCATCCTAACATTTTTTCCACATGGCCAGATTTTCATGAGCAGTTTTTTCAGTTTTTACATGAGCTTTTCTACATTCAGTAATCTGACACTTGAAATTCCTAAGGTGTCAGGGTTCTTTATAAGAATAGGAGGATAAAACCTACTGAGGTAGATGACTGATGCCCCAAAATTCTGAGGGGGATGAACTGGCATATGCAGGTCAAATGTCATCCTCCTGTTGATGGGAATCTGACACAGATGAACTTTATCTTCCTCCTCTTGCACAACAGGATCTCTTTTTTTGGAGACACACCTTCACAGGATGAAGGCAGTCTTCTACTGAGATGCAAAAGGGTACTCAAAGGCCTAAATGAGGTAAAGGTCTTTCATGGGCATCCCTAAACGTATTTGCCATTCTTCCAATCTTATAAGTCAAGGAAGATGCATCTACTAATGTATCATTGAAGCTAGCCACACTCCACCCTGCTCCTATAACGTTTGACCATTTTTTTTAGGGTTAAGGACTTCTGCAAGTTTTCATCCAGGAATCCCTTGGGCGATCCATTTGTGATGTCCCTAAATTCCAGCAAGAGATGTTTTTTGGCTGGATCCAAGAAGTCTTTTCCTAGTGACAGGCAGAGTAGAATTCTTGGCCACTTGATAAAAAAGATGTATATGTCTGTTGCCGTAGCTGTTAAGCCCTAGAATTGTCATAGACATGTGGTCAACTTTCAAGAGTTTCTCCTTGAAAAGCTGAATTCTAAAACAGAAGGGATTGAGGACAAGAATCTAAGACTAGAAATGCTCGACTTATTCACACACTCTGCAAGTGACAAAGCACTCCAAGAAATGTTACTATGACGCTCTTGAATTAATCAGGACATTAGCCTCAGAGTCAAAGATTCATCAATATGCCTGACTGAGAATACAGGCCCTGCCAGATCATGTGAAGCTGGATCTCTCTAATACCCCTATGGATAAGGACCTCCTCTTTGAGCTGTGGCTTAAAAAGATTTTAAGACACTGGTGAAAAAACGGAAGACCTTACAACAAGTCAAGCATTTTTTGTTCATTCCTAAATTCAAAAATATAGCTGAAACTACCCTGGACAACAGAATGATAAGCAGCATAAAATAAAATGGTATTCTGCAGAAAACAATGGAGGCACAGCAAATGGATAAGACTGTTGGCCCTCATGTTTGAGATCAGTACAGGGAAAAGCTATGACTTAATCAAGTTGCCCCTTTCCCCATCCCAGAAGTCCCTTGCCAACCCACCCAATTCCTAAGTGTAACCTCACACTCCATAAAAATAGAGGATTCATGGGTCTATTTATGGAGGAGTGGGAGAAAACAGCCCAGGACTAGGAGATACTCAGCATCCTGAGACATGGTTGCGGACTTCCATTTAGACCAGACACAGATTTTTAGGGTATAGCACTTTCCCAGAGGAATAAACATTCCTGACTTTACCTCTATCAGATGACCTACTAAATATAAAAATATAAAACTAAATAAATAAACAAAGAAATAAAGAGTACCAAAAGGAGAAGGAACACAGGATTCTACTCAGAAATGTCTTAGTACTGAGATAAGAAGGGGATTTGAGGCCTATCCCTGGTATTTGAAAGCTAAATAGTTTCATTTTTGCACCAAAATTCAAATTTCTTCCACTTCAATGCCCCCTATGTCTTTTCTCCCACCAGCTTTCATGGTCACATTGGATCTTAAGGATTCCTACTTCTGCATTTGCATTGCAAAGATGCACAGAAGATATTTAGGATGTAACACTGGGGAAGCTTATTACCAGTTCACCTTCTTACTCTTTGGCTTGTCTGCTATACTGACCATTTTCAGAAAATGTCTCCCTCTATTATCTTTTTTCAGGGCCAAGGGTGTGTGCATTTATCCTTAGATGGATGACTGATAAAGGGGACTTGATGTAAGGGATTCAAAAGGCCTTCCAGTTTGCCTTGACATTTTTTTAGAGACTAGATCTAATCCCATCTCTTCCTAGACACACCTGACCCAAGCAAGTTTTTGTTGTTCTTTGAGGCATTATAAGACACACAGAATAACAGAAACACTTTGTCTGAGAAGACAAACTACTCTTTTTGCAAATGGTTTTGGAAATATACACCATCACAGCAAGAGAATTCTTCATAATTCTGGGTGTATATGGCCTCTTACATATACTGATGGTCCTTCTCACAGGCATAGCTAGGATGGGGTGAAGGGGTCAGCCACCTGGGCACAAAGTGTTAGGGGGTGCGATCATCAGAAGCCAATCATTCTTCAGTGGATTACTGGTATTTAGAAATGAATGATGGCATTGCAGTTGCAGTCTTAGCACTTTGTATGTAACCCAAGCTGTAGCAGGGGTTCAGGCATCTACGCAGTGATAAACCCAACACAGACAGAGCAAAGGATCCTCAGCTTGTACAGGGAAAAAACAATTTTATTGTAAACCAGAAACACTCCAAAAACCAGGGTTAAGCACTTTCATCTGCTTATACAGACTTCATCAGAACTCCGAACAACAGTTCATATTGCATTTAAAAAACTTTTTTGGCGCCACAAATAATTGAAGCAATTAAAGCAACACATCCTGTAAAAATCACTGTAAATGCCAGTCATATAAATTAAACTGAAAACAAATACTAAACACAACATAACCAACAACTGATAAAAAGGTATCTATGTTGTAAAAAATATATGTATGTGTGTATATACGTATATTAATAAGTATATTAATAAAATAAACATTAAACATGAATAGCCTAATGTTATATATAAAAATAAATAGACCCAATATTTTAATAGCATGATGGTAAAATTAAATTGGTGAATTTACAATAAAATATGGTAAAATTAAATTGATAAATTTACAATAATATATACATTAAATGTGAAATATGAATTATTGTATTAAATAAAATTTAATAA
This sequence comes from Protopterus annectens, assembly GCF_019279795.1. NCBI lineage: Eukaryota > Metazoa > Chordata > Ceratodontiformes > Protopteridae > Protopterus > Protopterus annectens. The sequence goes on from NC_056749.1 coordinate 260,976,523, forward strand.
AATTTTAATTTAGAATTTGATAAATGAATTCTCACAAACTTCAAGCCCATTGTAAAAAAAGGCTTGATGCTAATGAAATCATTAATACCAGGGAAACGGGTAGCATCAGTTAAAATTTGCCATTTGGCTTCTTTCATGGCAAGATGAGCTTTCCAATTACCCCCAAACGGTGAAACATCCACTTTGTCAATAATGGAAAATTTAAAAATGTGTGTGTCACCATGTGAGGAAATATGTCTATGAAGTGCATTCTTAGAGTCTCCTATTTTAATCTTATAAAGATGTTCATAAATACGTTTGATACGATACAATACGATCTACGCAGTGATGCATTTTCCTGTGGTACTTTTGGATGAGAGTACATGGCTGAAGCGACATTCAGCTACTTAGAAATATGTCTGTTGCAAATTCCTTGTGGGCAAAGAGAGGTGCACACTGCCATGGCCACATTTTTTTCCCTGCCAACTCATTGTACTCCCATAAGAGAGGTTCCCCAACCACCTCTTTCTTCCCTGTCACATCTCCAACATATGCTATCTACCTGAGGAAAAATTCTCTGTAGTCTACTTGGGTTATAAAAATATCTATGTAAACATTTCTAAGCAAAAATCCTAACTCTTCTAGATTTTATTCCATATTTGGGAGACATACATACATCCTCCCATTGTTTCTTTGTGAATTGCTTATCCAATCTGTCTTCCCAATCCCTTCTAACCTCCTCTGATTGTTTTTTATAGTTATCATGCAGTATTTTATATGCGCTAGTAATTATTCCTTTTTTAATGGCAGCTTCTATTCTAGATTCTACTAAAACCTCTACCAGTGCTGGTCTTTTATTTAGGACCCCCCCCTATTTCTTTCTCTTTACCTATACTCTGATATCAATCCTTGAGAGGGAAGGCAATCTCTAACTTGCAGTCCAAATAAATTCTTGGAGTCTTCCTAGTCTATCATCTTTCCCTCTATAGTTATTTGCTCCCAATACCTTAGTTCCTTTGCCACTTTTCTCCAATAAATTCCAGCCCACTCTTCTCTATGGTCTATATCCCAAATTGCAGTCATATCTACCAGCAGAATCTCCTTTCTCCATTCCCTTCTTGGCTTAGTTCTTAGGATCCTTTCTGCTACTTTATAGATATAATATTCTATATGATTATTGTTATGCTCCTTAAAGGCCTGCATCCAAAATTCCAGTCTTTCCTTGTTTCTTTAGCTTCCCCCCGTTTCATCATCATCCCTTTCCACTCTGAATTCTAGTATTCTGCTTGTGCTACGTACAGGAAGCTTATATGTGTAGATGTGAAGTACCCCTTCAAATTGGGTAATCCCAAGCCACCCTGTTCTACTGGAAGAATCGGCTTATCCCACTTGACTCTTGCCATCTTCCCTTCTCAGATAAAGTCCTTCAGCTCTTTAATAATTGCTATCCACAACTTGTCTTCTGGTTGATAAAAATATGCCTGACCTGTGTGTATAAGACTAATGGGACTAAAAACATTTTAAATGCTTGTATCTTAATATCCATATAACAGAGCTTCCATTTGCTCAGTTTTTGTATTATTATTTGTATACTCTCTTCCCACATATCCTTAGCTGCTTCACCAAGATAATTTTTAATCTATATTTGTAAATATTTCATTTTATCATCTCCCCATAAATATGGATATAGCTGAAACAATTCAGATGTGGTTCCATAATTTACCGCTATTGCCTTTGTTTTAGCTGCATTAATTTTCAATCCAAAAAAGATTTGAAACTGTCTCAAAATATTCAACAACACTGTAATGTCTCTTTCTGCTTTTGTCAGGTATAAAATTATATCATCTGCAAACAGAGCCAGCTTTTCTTAAGTACCATGCCAATTATATTCTTGAATTTCTGAGTCCCTTATTTTCTCTGCCAATGGTTTTAAATATAATGCAAATAACAAAGGGGAAAGAGGACAGCCCTCCCTGGTTCCTTTGCTCTAGCAGAAATTATCAGAGAGAGCTACACCTACTTTAATTTTCACCTCCACTCCCTCATATATCCTCCCAATCAACCTTATATTTTTTCCAGAAATACAAATGCTTCCATTGCCCTGCTCATAAAGTCCCAGCTTACTCCCAAATGCTTTCTCTGCATCAAGACCCACCAACAACAATGGTATTTTCTTACATTCTGCTTCCCTCTGAATTATGTAAGTTTTGTTAATGTTGTCAAAAGTTTGCCTCCCCTCCACAAAACTACATTGATCCATATGTATCAATTTTGGCTTTACTTTTGCCATTCTTTTAGCCATTATAGACATTAATACTTTATAATCATGGTTCAGTATTGAAATTGGCCTGTATGAGGCTGGATCTGATGGATCTTTACCCTCTTTAGGTATGACCGCTACCAGTGGTTTCTTCCAGGATGTTGGTACTTCTCCTCCTCTTAAAATACTGTTAAAACTTTCCTGATCTTTATTAGCTGTTTCCCTCCTAGCTTACTAACTTTCCCAAAAATACCATTTATTCCTGGGGACTTTCCTGTAGACTGGTTATACATCAGCAGCTAGGTGAGGCTAAATAAGTTACCGCTATTTATCTTACCAAGGGCTACTGGCATTTGCCCTTCACTCACTACGTTACAGAGAGGTGGGCCTTTGTGACTCCTTTTGGCTTGTATGAGTTCATAGAGATGGTCTTTGGGATGAAAAATGCCCCAGCAACTTTCCAGAGGCTTGTAGATCATATCCTAGCAGGAGATGTTTGCCCTTGCTTACCTGGATGGCATTGCCATCTACAGTCATTCCTGGCAGGAGTACCTTCAGCATGTCAAGGAGGTGCTGGGCAGACTATAGAGAGCAGGGTTAACCATTAAGTCCAGTAAGTGTCAGGTGGGTAAGGCAGAGGTTTCTTACCTGGGATATAGAGTGGGGATTGGTAAGATCACACCAGAACCTGCCAAAGTGGAAGCCATTCAGGCATGGCCTGCCCCTGTTACCAAAAGCAGGTGAGGGCATTCTTAGGAACAGCAAAGTACTACAGAAAGTTTGTCCCCAATTATAGTATCATAGCTGCTCGCCTCACAGACCTGACAAGGAAAAACAGGCCAGATAAGATAGTGTGGACCCCAGCATATGAGCAGGCATTACAAAAGCTTAAAAGAGCATTGGGGGACCCCCTGTGTTAGCTAGCCCAGATTACAGCAAATAATTTGTTGTGCAGATGAATGCTTCAATCCATGGGATGGGGGCTGTACTCAGGTTTCCTCAGAGGGAGAAGGGCACCCAGTGGTATATCTCTGCCATAGGCTCCAACCCAGGGAGGAATGCTATGCAGCTGTAGAAAAGGAATGTCTAGCCATAGCATGAGCACTGCATAAACTTCAGCCTTATCTGTATGGAAGGAAATTCACTGTAGTTACAGACTACAATCCCTTAAGTTGGGTACATCAAGCCAGCCCACAAAATGCCAAGTTACTAAGGTGGAGCCTAGGGTTGCTGGCATATATGACAGTGCAGCACCACAGTGGAGTTAGCAATGCCAACGCAGATGGGCTCTCAAGACAGGGAAAGGGGTAAGGTATTCCCAGATAGGCTCACCCTTCTCAAGCAACATATCTCAAGGGTCACTTGAAAAACTAGCTTGAGTCTTCCAAGGAGGGAAGAAGTGTGATGAAAAGAGGTACTGTCACTACAGCTAGCTGGAATTTTGTAAATAATTATATGTCACTGGTGAAAACCGAAATGATTTATACAACATGCTTGTGTTACAAATGTATTATAACTGTATGTCATGTGTATATCAAACTGCTTGTACAGATGCATGCATTGAAAAGGGTGTTTGCAGAGTGCTGTTTCAAATGTAGCCACAGTGTGCTCCACTGGAAGAGAACAGAAATGTACATGCACTATTGTAACTGTTTAAATGTAATGTATATATTTTAAAAATGGAAACTGGAATACAGGAGGTTAACTTCAGAAAAATAACTGAAATTAAATTACTTTATGGCTAGGCCATAAAAGATGGTGTCTTTCAGTTTTCAATACAGCAAGAGAGAGACAATGTCTGTATTAGGAAACTTTCTGTATTGTCTTTAGGGTGAAGTAGGTGCAGCGGTAGCGTTGTTGCCTCACAGCAAGAGGGTCTCTCATTCGATTCTTGGCTGGAGCGCCTTCTGTATGGAGTCTACATGTCCTCCCCACGGTCAAGTGGTGTTCAAAAGACATGTGTAGAATGGGCGTGACTTCGTTGAAGGCTGGGCATCGAGCTGGCACCTCAGCACCATAAAAATCTACTGCCAATCATTAGCGGACCAGAGTTCTGCTGTGGTGACCCCTAACAGGGAAAAGCCGAAAGAACAACAACAATTACTAGTATTGAAAGCATGAAGGAATGCAATTGTTTTATGACTTCCAGCATCTGCTGCCAGAGATCTGAGGAGAAGCCCTTGTCTGTATATTTTTACAGGTAGATGCTAAATACTGCCAGCTTTATCAATGGTTGTTTGGCCTGGAAACTAGCAGTCAGATGATAAGAAATTATGTTATTCATCAAGTTATAATCCAAAACACGACACACGCTGAGAAAATATCACCTTTATATTTAGTAAAGCTTTCGGGCTACGAGCCCTTTTTCAATACTAATACTAAGCTTTACTGAATATAAAGGTGATATTTTCTCAGCGTGTGTCATGTTTTGGATTATATTATATTGGTTTTTCCAGCAGTTCATGTTTGTATTCATCAAGTTATCCCAGCAGTAATATTTCAGATATTAATTTGAGAAGTCTCTTAGTGAGACAGACCATTCTGCATTCTGTCTTGAACATGACAACAACTAGAAGAGCCCTTCATCACATCTGCCTTGCTCTAATCAACTAAGTTTCTAGAGTATAGTAATTCTCTTAGATATAGTCATGAATATAGTAAAGCTTAGTTTAGTTATTTTTCTTTATTTAATTGAGACTGTCCTGCAATGTGTTTTAAATATTTCCTGTGGTTTTGAACTCTGATGTCACTGTGAACATATATGTAGTATTGTCTTGTTCTTTTATTATTTATGATTAAATATATTTCAACCTTTCATTGTGGCTGTTCTGTGTACAGATATTTCAGTTTTGAGAGTACTTGCATGTTTATTTGGTGACACTGTGTGGACCATTTCTAATAGCCTTGTTCTTGGTCAAACTACCATGTGTGTTAATATTAATATTACACAGTAAGATTGGACCCCCTTTGTTAAGGGCCTTAAAGTAGTTGATAAGGAGTAAGTGGTGGAAGTAATAACTACCTTAAAGTCTGGGCAGAAGGGGGCACAGCTAGGTAACCTGTGCCAGCCTTTCCCAGGTGTGTGGGTGTGTGTGTGTAAATCAAACCTCAAAGAGTGTGTGTGTCAGCTACTTGGTCAGGGACACAAAGCACTGGTTGGACAGAGAGGGTGCTGGAGGTCTTGGCTTGTTCTCTTGGCTGAGATCTCAATTCTATAGCTGTGCCAGTGGGGAGTCATATTGGAGATCTGGAGAAATAGGGATAAACCAGCCCCAAACTGACTGTGGTCGCTGTGTGGTCTTAAGGGAAATTGCACTTGATGCAGAGGGCTGCATCTCAAAATACTGTATGTGTAGTTGTTAACCTCCCAGTGTATGTCCCTCACTGTTACCACTTGTGACGACTGAGACACCTTGATTACTGGTCCAATGGAGGGGCATCACAGTTAGTAATTAAGCCTCATCTACTTCTAACCTTGGCATATTTAATTCTTTCATAAACATTTTCATTTGTATTTTTATTGATTTCCATATTTCTCTGCTTTACACAGAGTTTCAAAGTCTTTCTGAAATATTTCTAATACCTCTGCAGGATTTTTTGTTACCTTCCTTGTTATAGGCTCCCTAAGCTTGGAGATAACCCTTTCTACTTTCTGTTGCCCGAGTTACTGTGCTAAAAGTTTTTGGGCTCTAGTGTTATTATCAGAAAAAAACAGCAATCTATTATATTGAGGTAATCCCTTATTTTCTGCTTAGGATTATGCAGTTGATGTTCTTTGAGAATTTCCCTATTCTGTAGTATGTTAGCATATGTCAGTCCCTCTAAATAATTCTTATTTTTTAACCAAACCTCCCTTTCTTTTATTTCTAATCTATTTTTAAACTCCACCTTAATTTTATCCCACTTCCTTGCTATATTTTCAAAAGAGATTTCTATCCTCTCTAAAAATTCCTGAATAATTTCCAATACCCATTCCTTAAATTCCTCTTTTTCCACAAATAGGTAGGAAAGTGCCATTGTCTTATTTTTATTTCATTACCCTGTGTTTTTTAGTTATTATTGGTGCATGACCTGAAATACTTATTGGATGCGTATCAAGATCTTCAATTAAATGCACGTTTTTGTGAAATGCAAATTCTGTCTAGCCTAGCCCAATTTTTATATCTTGGGGAATTATATGTAAATTAACTCTGAACTTTTATTACTGAATTTGCATCTTCCATACCAACTATTTTCATAAATTTCTTCAAAAATCTACCTTCCTTTGTTATACTTCCCCTTCTGGGCCACCGAGGTATATGTTTACTACTGCAAATCCAATTCCAGTCCCCACATGTAAATAATATTCCTTGCTGAAACCCGATTATTTCTCCCAGAATTTTCTTAAGCTCCATCATAGCAGTTTTAGGTGGAATATAAATACATGTCAGTGTAATCCTCATCTCTTGACAGTAGCCCCTTAGGACTACAAATCTGCCATTATCTTTTTTATCCTCTTCTATCACCATCACAGCTCCTTTTGCAATTAATATAAGTACTCCTCTTTTCCTTTGTCTGAGATATTCTGCTGAATAAACATCCTGAAAACCTTTCTTTATCAAATTCACATGTTCAGTTCTTTCCAAATGTATCTGCTGTAAAGATAGTTATTTGCACTCTACATTTTTAATATAGTTCACTATTCTTTCTTCTTTGTATTTATCTGTGAGACCATTAACATTTAAAGACATCACAAAAAGCACCATTGTATTAAAAAGTTATTCCCACTTTTTATGTATAACACCTTTTTTTAAATATCTTCTTCCAATTTTTGAGTTACATGTATACACTGTTTGTCAGGTTGAACTTTTATTTAGTTATTTCTTGTCATATCCATTTGAGCCAATGTCACATGTTACAAAAAAGAAGATATGTACTTACCATAATGTTCCATATGTGTGTTGTCCATCTTGACTTTTATTCTCACTGATGGGGTCAGATCCATCTTGGCCATTTCAAAAACTCGAGGCCTTCAGAAAAGCTCATGGGCATCCTTCCTTACTGCAATGTCCTGATCTCCTGAGATCTTGCTTGCCCCTAAAACTCATATAATGGTAACAGCTTATATATATATATATATATATATATATATATATATATATATATATATATATATATATATATATATATACACACGTGTGTGTAAAACATTATTTCTGAGGCTATAGAGTCCTGTAATACACAATTAATACTACTCAGTCTCCCAGGAGTATAGGCAGGGGGTATGGAGGGTAGGTTGTGAGAATAAAGGTCAAGATGGACAACACATAGAACATTATGGTAAGTACATACATTTTTTATGTGATGTTGTCAATCTCGTCTTTATTCTCACTGGTGGGACCATGTCCCAAGCAACCTGATTCTTGGGTGGCTCATGGGAGAATATTCCTCAAAAATCATAGAACCAAAAGAGGCTCTACTCCTAGAGGCCAAATTCACTTTGCAATGAGTGATAAAGGTATGAGGTTTTGCCCATGTTGCTTCAGCACAGATGTTATCCAAAGGTAACCTTGCTTGAAAGGCTGCAGATGAGGCTAATGACCTAGTGGAATTAGCTTTAACTGGAATAGAAAGAGGTTTGTTCTTAGAATTGTAAATGTAGGATGTACATTGTGAAAGCCATTTGGATAATGTAATGTTGGACACTGGTTGTTTTTTTCTAGTATCAGAATAAGAGCTGATATAACTTTCTGATTTCTGAATTCTGTTTAAGTAGAAATGTAACTGCCTATGAACATCCAGCAGATGCAATGAATATTCTCCTTTATTTTGGAAATTTGGGAAGAAAACTGGCAGCTCAATAGATTGAGGTTACTTTCCGACACAACCTTGGGTAGAAATGAGGGGTTAGTGCATAAAGAAACTCTGTCCTTATGAAAAACTAGGGATGGGGACTTGGCAGAGAAAGCTTGCAATTCTGAAACTCTCCTAACTGAAGTAATAGCCACTAAGAAGAGTGTTTTCCAGGAGAGATACTTCAAATCACAGGTTGCAGATGGTTCAAAGGGAGGGTAAATAATATTCAATAAAATGAGATTCAGATCCCAGGGCAGGGATGGGTTTTTGCATGGAGTTCTTATCATCATAGTCCATTTTAGAAATACCTTACAAAGTCTGTTTGACATGATTCTAGAGCCATTTCCTCCTATATGAAAATTAGAAATTACTGCCAACTGAACTCTAATAGTGGCTGCAGCAGCACTTTCATTAAACACTTCTGCCAAACATTCTAGGATAGACTGTATAGACGGAGTAAAGGGGTCTATCCAATTATTGCTAGCCCATGCAACAAATCTCTTCCATTTACCTCTGTGCAATTTTCATGTAGATGTTTTATTGGAAAATAATAAAATATGCTTAACTGGAGAGGAAATCTGCCGATCAGGGGAACTGGAGCAGACAAGCTGTTAGTTTGAGATTGTTCAGGCTGGGATGAACCATTCCTGAAAGGTGAGTCAAAAAGTCTGGAGCAGGGTAAAGAATCCATGGTTCATCCCATATATGAGGCTGAAGAAAGAGGAACCAGATTTGTTGAGGCCAATTGGGGGCAATTAGAATTATTGTCATCTCCAACAAACTTGCTTTCTGCAAACATCTGAAAATTAGAGGAATTAGCAGAAAAGCATAAAGTAGTCCTGTGAGCCAATCGTGATGAAGTGCATCCCTTGGTGACTCCCCAGAGGAGGAATTAGGGCAAAGTATTTGCTGCATTTGGCATTGGTCGGCAATACAAAGAGATTGCAGCAAGGCTGGTCCCATTTTCAGAAGATCTGTTCCGTAACTTTCTGATTGAGAGACCACTTGTGCAGCTATAAGATGGCTGTGCTCAATTCATCTGTGATTACGTTGGATTTCCCTGGGACGAGCATTGATATCAGATAGCAGCTGCCCATTGCCAGACCATCAGGGCTTCTTGACAAAGGGGGGTAAGATCTGGTCCCACCCATTTGTTTATATACCAGACCACAGACATGTTGTCTGATTGGATTGCTATTGTTCTCAGATGGAGGGTGTCTTGAAATGCCTGCAACGCTAAAAGCACCACCCTCATCTCCAGGATGTTTATATGCAAATGAGCCTCGTGTTGTTGCCAGATGCCTTAAACCGTCTTCCACAGATAATGCCCTCCCCCATCTGAGAAGCGTCCATGGTCACAGTGGCCTCCGGTTGAGGAGGAATGAAGTGATGGCCTTCAGATGCTAAGGGAGAGTGAATGCACCACTGGAGATCCTTTTTGCAGGAATTGGTTGTCATGATCTTATGTGACACTGGAATTTCCAGAATTGACCACTGTGTGGAAAGTAACCACTGAAGTATCCTCATATGAAGATGAGTTAGGGGAATGAGGATGACTGAAGCAGCCATTTTCCCCAGTACCTGGAGAACTAGTTTTGCAGAAGCTCATTTTTTCCTGATTAAAAGTCTGACATAATAGTGAAGATTGTCTATTCTGTCTTGTGGAAGTTTTGCTATCAATGTAGTTGTGTTTATCTCTGCTCCTATGAAGACCAAGCTTTGACATGGCTCTAGAGCAGATTTTTCATAATTTATGGTAATACCTAGGGAGGAACAGAGTTGAAGAGCATAGTCCCTGGCTTGTAGCAGAAGATGCCTAGGGGCAGTTATGAGCCAGTCGTCCCGATGCGGATACACCCAGAATCCTCAGCATCTCAGGTGAGCCGCCACTACTGCCATGCATTTGGTGAAAATCTGGGGGCTGTAGTGAGACAAAAGGGCAGAGATCAAAACTGGAAATGGCTAACTCCCAGTTGGAAGTGCAAGTACCTTCTGGACTGCCTTTCCATTCCTATATGGTAGTATGCATCTTGAAGGTCTATAAAGCACATCCAACTGTCTTTTTCCAGGAATGGAATATTGACTGGAGTGTCACCATCCGGAACTTGGTCTTTTCACAGATTTTTTTCAGATTGCTGAGATCCAGGATAGGTCTCCAGTCCCCTGTTTTCTTGGGAACTAAAAATAATTTTGAGTAAGTTCCTGATCCTCTCTGGTCTGTGGGGACTTATTGGATGACTCTTTTTCTTAGCAACTTTTGAATTTCTAATGTTGCTTGATCCTTCTGACTGGGTGGAACATCTGGAACGGACTTGTTTACAGGAGTGGGGAAGGAGAAGGGAATGATATACCTTCTGGATATTATAAAACCAAAACCAGGAAAATCACTAAAAAAACAGCAGTATATGGGCAGTAAATGTACCCAAACACGGATGCATATAAAATCCTTCACATGTATTTAATAATGTATAATAATATATTTAACAATTACAATTAAGCACGTCCGTTCTTCCAAGCAGGACTTCTTCAGAATTCACAAACAAAATCATCTCCTTTATATACAAAAGTGCCTTCCTAAATGAGTCATTGGATAATTGTTAAGCAATTAATTAACTTTAAAAGAACAGTAACCTAATAAAAAAGAATGCGATTCAATTCAACCTGATTAAAAAGGAAAGAGAATTATTTGATGAACTTAGAAAGGACAAAACTTTACGAATTATGTAACCAGATAAAGGTGGGGGCATTGTGCTATTTGACTCTTTACAATATTCCATTGGTATGTTTTCATTGTTAAATAATAGTGACAATTATTCCCCAGTTTCCATTAATGAAGTGAATATCAGTTATAGGAGGATAGACTCATATTTGGATGAGTATGTGTTACACCACAGAATTTCTCCGGAAACATATGAGGTGTTAAAAGTTCCCAGTCTGGTTGTCTCCACCATATTTGGCATACCTAAGGTACATAAAAATATTCTAAATCCCCCTTTCAGACCTACTGTGGCTGCAAAAGGTTCTAAAACACATCCCTTACGGGTGGTTACAGACCAATGACTGAAAGATGTTTTTACTAGAGTATAACATTTAATTAAGGATTCTTGGGATTTTTTTTAGGGAGACTCAAGAATACCATTTGGGGAAAAGACTTGATTTTTGTAACAATAGATATCATTGATTTATTTACATCAATCCCTAGAAAAGAAGGGCTTGAACACTTTCACAACAGTATTACGTTTTTTAATATAGAGAATGATAAAATTAATCTTACTGTTGAAATGATGTCTTTGAATTTAGAGTATAATTTTATTTACTTTGAAGGGGAATTCTATAGACAGACAAGAGGAGTGGCAATGGGGGCCTCTTGTGCCCCCATTTATGCTAATTTAGTTTTGTTAGATTAGGAAACTACTTGTATTTTTCAATCCAGTTTTTTCCGTTTTATGAAATTATACATTCAATTTCCGGACGATATTTTTATTTTATGGAACAGATTAGAAGAAGATATAGGGAAGTTTGTAAATTATTTGAATACCTCAACATTTTTAAAATGTACTTTTAATTATGACAGAGAGAATATTATTCAGACACATATATAACACATGCCGAGAATGGGTTTAGATCCACCATTTATAGGAAGCCTACTTTCAGTAGCAAGTATTTATATTTCTCCAGTTGTCATCAGCTAAGCCAAAAGAAAAGTCTAATTAAAGGCCAGTGTATCAGAGTGGCTAGGATGACTTCACATGTCCAGGATGTCTCCAGAGAATTAGATTTAGTGGCCAACATATTTTTAGCTAGGGAATATCCCCCCAAATTGTTAAGAAAATTTGTGATTACGTTTTCTCCCAATGGGGGATGAAATATAAGCCTCTATTAGGATTAGGCATCACCACAATTAACCAACATTAGGTCAATAAAAATTTTAATTGAGCTTTGTTATTGGAATATGGACCTTAGATGGAACAAGTTAATGATATAGTTAAAAAGAACTAGAATATTTGCAGGGGATTCCCTGATACACTCCAGCTTCTGGGAAATGCCCCCATTTTTACATATAAAACTGGGAAGAACTTAAAAGAAAGCTTTGAGGTGTTGGCCAGAATGGAGCAAAACATGGACAAGGTACCACAAAATGTGGTAGATGCCCCCAATGTTCTTATATTTTAGAGGCTGAGAGCATTATCCTCCAGAATGGGTTAGGTTCCAGAATTAATTTTGTGAAAGGGAATTACCAGTTTAGGGCAGTGATATACCTATTTAAGTGCGTAGGGTGCCCAAGTTTTTATATAGGCAAGACTGAAAGGGGCTTTAGAAGAATATATGAGCACGTTTACGATGTAAATAGACAAAATGAAAAAAATGCCCTTTTTAAACATTCAAAAGTTTGTCCGAATTTCAATGAGTTCCAGTTTGGTATATTGGAAATAGTTTTTACAAATCCTAGGGGAGGGGATTGGAAAGGGGTATTAGATTTAAAAGAAACTGAAGTGGCAACTTAAATTAAAAGCTTCCTATGACCACAGTTTAAGTGAATATATTCCCATACAACTCTATTTGAATTTTAATGCAAGTATTATATAATGTTTTAACTTATTATTAATGAATTTACTACTATAATTGTGAGTAAGCAGTGGATAAACAATGACAAGTTTTTAAAAAAAATTTTTTTGCATCTTTTCATATTTTGGATCATACACTTTCTTTAATATTTTGCATTGGTCAAGACATTTCACAGAGCCTTATTGTAGTTTTTATTAGGTTACTGTTCTTTTACAATTAATTAATTGTTCAACAATTATCCAATGGCTCATTTAGGAAGGCACTTTTGTTTATAAAGGAGTCGATTTTAATTGTTTGTGAATACTGAAGTCGTCCTGCTTGGAAGGACAAAAGCACTTAATTCTAATAGTTAAATATATTATTATACATTAAATGTGAAGGATTTTATACACATCCATGTTTGAGTATGTTTATTGGTCATATCCTCTGGATATTATGTCCTGCGCCCATTGTTGTTTGTTATCTTTTGCCAGTTTTCACAGTGCAGAGACAATCGACCCCTAACTACCTCCAGAGACGAGCAATCAGGCACTCTTTCAGAAGCCCTAGAAAGGTCTTCCAAAGAAAGATTCTCTGGAGCCCTGGTTTTGTGTGCCTGCCCTGCTGTGAGGGAGGTGTCTTCTGTTATTGTTCACTCCTCTGCCTCTAGGGGAACTTTTACCCTCTGAACCACATTTTCCCACTACCTCGCTGACCTTTGGGAAAGGGTCTGATAGGTCTGGAAAACCTCACTCCAATGGCAGACAAGGTCTTGCCTTCCTGTTCACACCTGGTAAGCATCTTTTTAACCTTAGGCTCAAAAAGAGAAGAGCCATCAAAAGAGGCATTAATGAATGAAGACGAAGGGCTCTGTGAAATCACAAAGGCACATCCAGGCCTGCCTCCTGATAGAAATGCTGAACCCGCCACCCTACTCATTCCATATGCTGCATATATGAGCCTCATGGAAAAGTTTATGACTGAATTGAGGGTGGCGAGCTGAATGTTGACTTTATCTGCCATTGCAGCAGTTACAGCTCCTTGGAGGGAGTCTGAAAGTTCCTTGAACAGGTCCCTCTGTAATCTTGTAAAGTGGGTAAGGTGGTTCAGTGACTGTAAGGCAAAGGTTGCTGATGAAAAAATGTGCTTCCCATACCTATCCATGGTCCTGGAATACTTATTCAGAGGATGGATAGAGGAACTAGTCTCAGATAGTTCCTTTTTAGTGGCCGCCACCACAACCATAGCATTAACTGCTACACCTTTCATCAAGAATGGCTTGTCCTTTGGGGCAGTAATGTATTTATTTGGCCTCCTAGGAGTAGGTTCTAGTGTCTCCCATGCCTTCTGAATGATTAAATCAATAGGCTGATTGGAAGGAGGGGTCACCCAAGATGTTGAAGGGTGAGACCTGAAAACCTTCAGGTATACTGACTCCTCAGCTGAAGGGGATGTAGACTGCCCATCATCTATCTGCTTTAAAATTTCCAGGATGTCTCCAAAGGAGACATCTTCAGGAGGTGACTGTGGGGGCCCTTCTGCCTCACTGAGGTCATTATCCACATGATAGACTCGTCCGGGGAGTCAAGATGCTTCCTGTTGCAGGTCCTCTTCTGGGACCTCCTCAGTGGGATAATCTTGGGGAAGTTTTAGAAGAGGGGATGGTCCCCCGTGGGACACCCTAAGGCCTGGGGTCTCTGTGGTCCTGTGGACAGGGTACGTGAGAAGCAAAAGACACCTCCACAGTACTGGGAGGAAGATCTGAGAAGAATTGTCTTAGACTGGGAAGTAGTCAAAACCCTCCTCATGACTTCAAAGGCAGTCTGTCCATGCTCCAAAAAACATCCAGGATCTGGTGTCAGGGCCGAAGGAATCTCTAGCACAGAAGACAGAAGCTCTGAACCAGAGGTAGGAGCCAAACTCACCCACACTGAAACCCCCACAGAAAGGGTCAGATTCGGAGAGATCTGAACAAGCTCGGCAGACCCAACAAGAGAGTGTCAACTCCTAGAGGTCTCCTGCTCCAACTGAGTGGAAACACTCGGGGCAGTCATCAGATCTGAAGAACCTATAGGTCCCTGATCTGATGCAGACACAAGCTGGATGTCAAAATCTTCTGACTCCAAAACCAAAGGATGGATCGGAGGAGGAGGATTAGGCACTGAGGGGGAGGACTGTGTCTAATATGATACCTTTGGGTTCAGATCCAACAGTGTGGCCAAGAGCGGTCCCTTTACCAGCCTCTGAACTACCCTGTCCATGTCTTCATCGGACAAACTCCTGGTGGAGCGAGTAGAACGAGTAGGAGATTTTTACTTCATCAAAAATGGTGATGGAAGCTGAGAAGGGATCAGTTACAAAGAAGGTGAATGGCTCCTTTATCTGATTTCTGTAGGTAAGGAAGACTCTGAAGCCAAGCGTTGCAGCTGCTCCAAGGAAGTCTTGGATCCAACTCTGACTGTCTGCTCCAAAGATTCTTTTGGAGACAGCAGTCTTGGAGATTTTTGCTTCAGCTCAGAGGATGATTTCAGAGCTGAAGAATTACATTTCTGAGATATGTCTAATTTAGAACCGGACTGTGAAGATATAGCCTCAGAAAATAGAGTTTGTAACAGTCCCTTCAAAATAAGCTTATTTTTGTGCTCCATAAGTGCCCTCTGGTTGCAACCATGGCATATGGAGCATGACTCTTATAGGGCCCCAAGCAATACACACATAAGGTGTGTGAATCAGTGAGGGGCATCTTCTTGCTACACTACTGGCACTTTCTGAAATGAAGAGGTTTCCCTTCCTGCTTTTGCAACATCTTAGATAGTTAAGAGAAAAAGGAAAGGGAGCCAAAGAAGACAAGCACACACACGAACACATATGCAGTCCTCTAACTCAAACGGGCACAAAAAAACTTTAAGGATCAGAAGAAAACTTTTTTTTTTTTTTTTGCAAAATTGTCCTCTAACTAAAACAGATAAGAAAGGAAAGGGATAGAAAGAAAGGGGTAAACATCTTCTAACTTAAACTGGCATTAATTAGATGTCCTCTAACTTAGACACTAGCAGGAGAAGGTAAAAGGTCTAACACTCACTCTATAATACAGAAAAAAAGAGTAATTGTGTGTGTGTGTGTGTGTGTGTGTGTGTGTGTGTGTGTGTGTATATATATATATATATATATATATATATATATATATACACACACATACATATATATATATATATATATGTATATATATATATATATATATATATATACACACACACACACATATACATATATATATATATATATATATATATATATATATGTATATAGATATGTATATAGATATATATATATATATATATATGTATATACACATACACACACAAGTACAAAAAGTAAAAAGAGAAGGCTCCAGACCAAGGCACATAAAATCTTTAATGACCAAAGTAAAAGTTGAGTGCTTTCGCAGCTGTAAGCTGCTTCATCGGACAATCATAAATAACAATCAACTATTTAAATCAACATCAACCAATGGAAAAATCAATACAATTAAACTTGCAGAAGTTTTTTAAAAGTGCTAAGTCACCCCTATATATCATATTCCATTAAATGAATATATTGCATAAGATAACCATGGTTAATATAAATATAAAACATATAAGATACAAATAAAAAATGTAAGTATCTACCATATTAAAACATTATATTTTGTGTGGATTACCATGGAAGTAGTCTATTCAACAATATGGGCTTATGGATATTTTCTCATTAAGTCCCTTGCCCATATTAGCATGCATTCTAATAATCCAGTCCAACTCTCTTGTTTCAAAGAGTTGGACTGGATTATTAGAATTATAGTTCTTACAGCTTACAGCTGTGAAAGTGCTCACCTTTTACTCTGCTCATTAAAGATTTTATGTGCCGTGGTTTTTACTTTTTGTACTTGTGTGGGTATGTGTGTATATATATATATATATATATATATATATATATATATATATATATACACACACACATAATACACACACACACACACACACACACACACACACACACAAGTGCAAAAAGTAAAAACAGAAGGCTCCAGACCACGGCACATAATATCTTTAATGAGCAGAGTGAAAGGTGAGCACTTTCACAGCTGTAAGCTGCATCACCAGACAATCATCATACACTATATACAGAAAGTAATTCCTTAAGGTTATGAAACTGCCAAAGTTTGGTACTGCAGCCTTAAATGAGCTGCCATCACTTACATACACTTGATGAACACCATGGGGCTGAGGTGACGCCAAACTGCAGTGATCAAAACTGAAAATGGCTGGTTTCTATGCAGAAGTAAAGGAACATACTTGATTTCTTTCCTGCTTTTATACTGTAGACAGACATCATGGAGGTCCACAGCACATCTAAACAATTTTGGTTTGCACTGAGAAAATATGAAACAGTTATTTTGGAACATACAGATTTATGTTGCTTAAGTGCAAAATGGCCCTAAGATCCATTATTTTTTGGGGTACTTAAAAAACTTGAATAAATATCTAAGACTTGCTTATCTGGTGGGAGCTCTTGGATTGCTCTTTTTTTAAATGAAACTGTGCACTTCCTTCTTTGCCATAGCCTTCTGATGGGTTAGGATAATTGAACAATGAAATGCTGTGGTTTAGGAGGAGCTATAAACAGAAATGACAGTCCTCACCCATGTCCTGTCTGATGAACATCCACACTGATAAGTGGAGGAACAGATGATCCTTGACCATCTTCAGGGGGGTACATTGGAGCAGGGTCTCAGGGAAATGACTACAGTGCTCAAGAAGAAGGGCTGCAAAATCCCAGAACATTTTGCAGATTGTGACCACCTTTGAGATGCTGGCCACCCTGGAAGGTGCTGTAACCTCTCCCAGAACCTTTGTTCTTAAATTGTTGTTAGCCATGCTGGAATCCTAATTGATGCCAGGAAAATTTGTACTGTGAAGCATGAAAACATGATGTCAACAGCAGTGACAATTTTATTCTCATGTTCTTGTTTATGTAGTTCAACTCTGATCACAAAGTAAGATTCCTTCAAATTTCAAAGAAGAAGTTGGCAAAATTGTCCTTAATGGCATCAGCGAGTTAATTATGCAAAATCAGGCATGGCATTTAATATTACCAGTGCCTGAAACCTTGGTCAAACCACACATAATGTTATGAAGTAAATGTATGTTCAGTCTGGATATAGAACAGAAGGGCAAGATCTGGGACTTAAGTCTTAATGTTCCTGTCTGGAAACCCTTCCAGACAATGTGAAGTCTCTTTAGCTTTGTCACTTTAGAATCATGCATGAAATCAGGTATGCACTTCTTACTTGGCTGCAAAAAATGTTTTTAGGTGTAAAGCTGATGCCATGGTGAGACAGAATCAGACACTCATCCCTTTCTTGGTTGTAAACTCCTGAAGAAACTGACAGCTTATGGATTGTCTTCAGGATAAATAAAGCACAATTCAAACAGGTATCTTTATTACGCTCCAGGCCAAAGCAAAACAAGCACTTGTCATTGAAGTCCTTGTGACAGACTTGTTTCTCACACACTACACAATTATAAACTTTCAGTATAGTCTAAAAATTAGAATGATCAGAATCTCTCAGTTGTAGAAATCACAAAAAAATGGCCAGAGTGCAAACAAAACTCTTATTTAATGAAATACAGTGAAGCACTTTTCGTTTGTAAAATAACATACTTTATCAGAATAAAACAGTGTTAAACCACAACTGAATTTCTTAAATAGCATTTTATAAGCCTGCTCTACACTAGAAAGGAAATGATGTCATAACATTTTTAATTAAAAAAAAATATATATAAACACATATTTATAAAACACACAAAATGCATTAACTAAATTCCTTCATTAATAAATAATCTAAAGACATCCTAGTTGATTATTAATTAAAATATTTCTTGTTGTAGAAAAATATATATAAAAATATATATATAAGTAAATATACTTATTAAATCACTACCCTAACACCGGTCAACAATAATTAAAACCAGTTTACAAATAATCTCGCCTAAGTAATGCTTTTAGCCTGAGTATACTATTGATTGCACAGTAGTCATTCGAACCCGGCCATACATAAGAATGTAGTTTTAGTTGCCAGATTAATTCTGCTCTTTCTAAATGTAGCATCCATGGCACCCCCCTAAGTTGCTCATGGACCTGTTGGATACCACAAAATTCAAATGTATGTTCACCATACTCCTGTATGTGTTTTGCAAGTGCATTTGTTAAATTCATCTTTCTAATAGCATATAGGTGCTCATATACTCTTTCTTTTAGGGTTCTAGTACTCTTCCCTCTCTTCCCTATATAATAAGCTGGACAGTGCTTACACATTGCCACATATACCAGCCCTTTTGAATTACAATTTAGTTTATCATATATATTATACTTCTGACCATTAATTTGAACATATTTACCCTCATACATATGTTGTTTGTTTGTCTTTTGGGTTTTTCCCGGTAAGGGGTCGCCACAGCAGAACTCCGGTCCGCTAATGATTGGCAGTAGATTTTTATGAAATGTGGAGGTGCCAGCTTGACGCCCAACCTTCAACGAAGGCACGCCCATTTACGCGCGCATGTCTTTCGAATGCTACCAAACCGTGGGGAGAACAACTCCACACAGAAGGCACTCCCAAGCCAAGCCGAGAATCGAATGGGAGAACCTCTTGCTGTGAGGTAACAATGCTACCGCTGTACCACCAGGGCAAACTATTTACCCTCATACATATGCTTGCATAAATTACACATTTTTTCATGCCTTTTACTTGGTGTTTTTTTGTTATTTGACACATTTCAAGAAGAGTTTTTAAATTCTTGCCTCTCCTGTCTATCATTTTATAAAATGCTATTTAAGAAGTTCAGTTGTGGTTTAACACTGTTTTAGTCTGATGAAGTTTATTTTACAAGCAAAAAGCACTTCACTGTATTTCATTAAATAAGAGTTTTGCTTGCACTCTGGCCATTTTTTTGTGATTTCTACAGAATCTCTCAGTTAATAGAAGCAGACACAATAAATAAAAAAGACCCACTCACAACAGGTACTTATATAGCTCAGGGAATGGCAAGAAAGATCTGAGGGTTGCACTGGCTGATGTACATCTTAGACCACTGTCCTTGCTTCCGGGGGATAGAAAAAGCTGTGAAAAAGAAGTTATGTACTCACCATAACATTCCATCTGAGTAGGTACTTCATTTGTCTGCAACCTGTGGGTATCGGATCCGAGCCGGCAGCTTTCCAAGCTACAAGATCCGAGCTCCTAGCTCCTCCCCTACCCATAATCCCCTGCTACATGCTGTATTACCTCAGATCGATTTTTGCCCCATCACACAACCCATAACCTCGAAAGAGGAATACACCAGATTTAACTTCCTGACAAGAGAATTTCAGGTGACCAGAGATCCCGACAAAGGTTCGGGGGATGGCAGGGGGGGTCAGTTGCAGACAAATGAAGTACCTACTCAGATGGAACGTTATGGTGAGTACATAACTTCTTTATCTGAAGTAGTTACTTCATTTGCTCTGCAACCTATGAGACAGAGTCCCCAGCTACCTAGGAACAAACCTGGGTGGCCTTTACGGAAGGATATTCCGAAGCACCGCGGAGCCAAAGGAAGCCCTACCTCTCAAAATCATATCTAGTTTATAATGAGAAATGAATGTATGAGAAGAGGACCAGGTACCCTGCTGAATATATGTCGTCCAAGGGAACCCTGGACCAAAAGGCTGCTGAGGTGGCCATAGACCTTGTAGAATGAGCATGAATTCCAATAGGTGCTGGTTTGCCTGAAGATATATATACCCGTGAATTATGCACTGACAAATCCAATTTGCTATGGTCACTTTGGAAATGGCTCTACCCATGGCTGATTTTGCAAAGGACACAAACAACTGGTCCAACTTGCGAAAATCCTTAGTCCTGTGCAAGTAAAAACGCAGTTGTCTGTGTACATCCAGTTTATGCAATTTGTATTCTCCTCTATTCTGAAAATTTGGGAAGAACACGGGTACATTTATTGATTGATTAATATTTGACTCTGAAGCCACCTTAGGTAAGAAAGACGGGTTAGTCCTGAGGGACACTCTATCCTTGTGAAAAATGAGGTAAGGGGGTTTCATACACAGTGCTTGAAGTTCTGAAACCCTCTTGGCGGAAGTAATAGCCACCAAAAAGGCAGTTTTCCAAGACAAGAATTTTAACAGAACCGAGGCTGCAGGCTCAAAGGGTGGACCTGTCAGGGCTTGTAAGACTAAAGTCAAATCCCATGGGGGTACCACAACTTTCACAGGCGCCTTCAAAAGAAAGATGCCCCGCAAGAAAGTTTTGCATAATTTTGTAGATGCCAAGGACCCTAAGCCATCTCCCAGATGAAAATGGGAGATGGCTGCTTACTGCACCTTAACCGTAGAAGCACTTGCTCCCTGCCGAAAAATCAGCGACAGGAAGTCCAGGATAGTCGGAATAGGAACTGTAAATGGATCCAGGCCCTTGTCTTTAGCCTAGATGGAGAAACGTTTCCATTTACTATTGTAAATTTTTCTGGTAGCCGGCTTATGCGCCGCGACCAGTATGGCCTTCACAGGAGAAGAGATACCGGGAGTCCTAGCCATCAGTGGAACTGGATCAACCAAGCCACAAGCTTGAGGTTCGCCAGGTTCAGGGTTTGGTATCCTGCAGGATGTGAGATCAGGTCTGGAATGGGATCCAGTATCCATGGAGGAGTCATACTGCGAGACCGCAGATAAGGGAACCAGATCTGGTGAGGCCAGAATGGGGCTATGAGGATAACTCTGCTCCCCAACCGACAGGCTTTCTGTATGAACTTTATCATAAGCGGGAGGGGGGGATAAGCATAAAGGAAACCGGGAGGCCAAGCATGAACTAGAGCATCTCTGGGATTTTCCCCTTCGGGGGGAAGTATTGCGAAGTACTCGCTGCATTTTGTGTTTAATGGAGAAGCAAAAAGATCGCAGCGAGGCCAACTCCATTTGCGGAAGATCTGCTTTGCAACAGATGGATTGAGAGACCACTCGTACGGAGTGAGAATTACTCGACTCAGTTTGTCCGCTAATATGTTGGACCGTCCCGGAATGTGCGTTGCTACCGACAAAGCCTCTCGACAAAGGGGGTAAGACCTGGTTCCTCCCTGTTTGTTTATGTACCAGACTACTGACATGTTGTCCGTCTGGATTGCAATAGTCCCCAGAGGGAGAAGATCGTGGAGAGCTTGCAACGCTAGAAGTATCACCCTCATCTCTAGGACATTGATATGCAAAGCGGTCTCCAGGGAAGTCCATGTGCCTTGGACGGTTCTGCCCGAACAATGCCTCCCCCACCCGAGGCGAGAAGCATCCGTGTTCAATGTGGCTTGGGGCGGGGGAATCACAAAGGGTCTCCCTTCCCTCAGTTCTCACGCGTGGAGCCACCAAAGAAGGGAGCCCATGAAAACTCTGCTCAGTGGTATTGGAGTGTTCAACGGGTGGAGTAATAGCGACCACTGAACTTGAAGGGTCCACTGCAATACCCTCATCCGTAGACGTGCATGAAGGGAGAGACCGATCGCCACTGCCACAGACCCTAGTGGCCTCAGGACTAACTCTGCCACTGGAGCAGGACTCTGAGGAAGGGCTAGTACCTGAAACGACAAGCTGCTCAGCCTGTCTGAAGTTAGAGTAGCTCGAGAGATATGGGTATCCAATCTGGCCCGTATGAACTCCAGGACCTGAACGGGGCAAATAAAGGATTTCTGTAGATTCATTGAGATGCCTAGGCTCTGGACAAGAGTCAGAGCGTAATCTCTTGCAATGCAGAGCTGATGCCTGTTGGCGGTGGTAAGGAGCCAGTCGTCTAGGTACGGGAAGACCTAAATGCCCTGAAGACTCAGGTGGGCTGCAACCACTGCCATGACTTTGGTGAACACCCTGGGGGCTGAGGTGAGGCCGAATGGAAGAACCCTGAACTGATAATGACTGGCTCCCAGCTGGAAGAGGAGAAACCTTCTGGATCGTCTGTCCATCAATATGTGGTAGTACGCATCCTTGAGGTCTATAGAGCACATCCAGTCGTTCTCCCTCAGAAAGCGGAGAATTGATTGGAGGGTGACCATCCGGAATTTTTCCTTGGGAATGAACAGGTTCAGAGCGGAAAGGTCTAGAATGGGTCTTAGGTTCCCCCATCTTCTTTGGCACCAAAAAGAACCTGGAGTAATAACCCAATCCGGACTGGTCTGGGGGGATGGGCTGGATGGCTCTTTTTTCTAGCAACTTCGACACTTCTGAAGCCGTTGCCTCCCTCTGATCGGGTGGTACATCAGGGAGGCGTCTGGTTGTGGGGGGGAAGGTTTATGAAGGGGATGGAATAACCTCTGGATATGATACGGAGCACCCATCGATCTGTCGTAATGGACTCCCAATTTGACACGTGCTCCGTCAACCACCCCCCGACTGCCTCCAGAGAGGGACAGCCGGGTAAGCCCTCAGGGCTGCTGCTCGGGTCTGTCCGAGAAAGGTTCTCTGGACCCGAAGTTACACGGTCCCCCCTCTGCCTCTGGGCCGGTGCCCACCTTGTCCTTCTCTGCCTCTGGAGGATGAGGGGTCCGAAGCTAGATGGGACTGCTGAGACTTGCGGAACCACAGCTTCTTTTTTCCCCTCTGATTCCTTGAAAAGGATCATTGGGGATTAGAGAAGCGAACTCCGACGGCAGACAGCATCTTCCCGTCCTTCTCACTTTGGACCAGCATTTCGCGAACAGTCTTGCCGAAAAGCGAAGACCCGTCAAAGGGTGCATTTGCGAAGGACACCTTGAAGGGATCTGCAAAATCACAAAGATGGAGCCAGGCGTGATGCCGCAAGACGACCCCGGCTCCGCTGGCCCTAGTGGCTCCCTCCATAGCATAGGAGAGTAGCCGCATGGACATGTTAGATATGGATTTTAGAGTGGCCATACGAGTCGAAAAAACATTCTTGTCCTCGACCGACATGGACTCCGGGGGGACTGCAGCATATTCCTTAATCAAGTCTCGCTGTAGCCTAATGGTATGTGCCATATAGTTCAGCGCCCTTATCGAGAAGGTCGCTGAAGCAAACATCCACTTCCCAATGTGGTCCAGCGCTCGAGATTCCTTATCCGGTGGGTGAACCGAAGAACTCTCCTGTGCGAGTTCTCTCTTGGTGGCAGCTGCCACCAACATGGCATCAACAGGAGATCCCTTAGCCCAAGACTGTCTATCCGTTGGGGGGCTAAGGACCTTGTCGGGTCGTCTCGGGATTGGCTCCATGGTGTCGGGCTCCTTCCATGCCCTGGAAGTAATTAAGTCTACCAGGGGGTTAGCCAGAGGAGACACACAGGAGGTAGACGGGCCTGCCTCAAACGCCTCCAGGAACATAGATTCATCCAAGGAAGGTTTTTGGGCAGACCACCCCCCTCTAATACGCAACATTTCCATGATGTCTCCGAAGGAGACATCTTCAGGGGGTGACCTTGGGGAACCTTCCCCTTCATCTAAATCTGTGTCGGTGGTGATGGACTCAGGGGAGTCCAGGTGCCTCCTTTTACACCTATGTTTACGAGGGACCTCCTCGGTAGGACTGTCCGAAGAGGGCTCATCAACGGGTTCTTGTTCCTCCAAGGGAACCAGCTGGAGGGCTTGAGCAGGCTGTCCCAATGGTCGGATGATGGAGGATAGACCCACATGCAGCGGGGGTATGGGAGAAACCGAAGCCTGAACTGGGGACCTGGAGGACCTCGACAGTACCCTCTCCACTACCTCAAAAGCCGAAGGAGAACTGCTCTCGCCAGGCTCCGAAAGTAATCTCCTGCGCTCCGAGGTAGGGATCGGGGTCAGGGCTGATGCAGTCGGAGCCGAGAGAGAGGTATGCTCCGAACCCAGCGGCGCCGAAGACACACCAACTCCCACGGATCCGACGCTCAGCCCTCGGCCCCGAGAACTCAGATCCAACACTCTCAAGGGCACAGCCGGCATTTAAGAGACCGGAGCTATCGGCGCCGACGAATCCCCGGCTCCGAAAGGGCCTGGATCCGATTACTCTGAGATCTGAAAATGAGTCAGAGAAGGAGTGATCGGAGCAAAAATGGGGGCCGCACTCCCCCCCAGAGGGGGGTAAGGCAAGAGCACCCCCATCTGCATCTGGGTCTGTATGAATCGACGCATCATCCAATCCATGTCCGTGTCAGTGAGGCTTCTGGTCGACCTAGAAGAAGTTGTTGAGGAGGGCCGGGATGGCCACCTCGATGACCTCGAGGGAGACCGATACTCCTCCGGTGAAAAACATGGCGAACAGCATCGAGAGGGGGAGGATTCGGAGACCCTCGAGGGAGACCTAGCCAGCTTAGATGGCAGGGCTGAGGGTTGAGTCTCAGCCCGCCTTTTCTGAGACTTGTGCCTTTCCTTGTCCTTGTGCCTCTTCTCTTTGGAGGAAGAGGCACCAGAGTCCCCCGAGCTCAAACCCAAAGAGGGAGGTTGAATCCCCGGTTGAGCAGGAGGCGCAGAAGGCACCGGGGCTGCCGAGGCAGCCTGAGCAGGAGAGGAAGAAGAAGCCGATTCCTGGGGAAGCAAGCCCGCCAGGATCAGCTTATTCTTCCTGTCCCTAAGTGCCCGGGGGTTAAAGGCTGCACATACTGGGCAGGCCGTAGACAAATGGGCCACCCCCAGGCACAAAACGGACTGAGTGTGGCCATCAGCCGAAGAAAGCTTATGGCCACACTCAGTACACTTTGAAAAAATGGCTTTGGGCCCTTTAGCCATTTTGACTAAACACTCACACACGCACACCCAAACACTAAGGGGGGAGGGGTGTCACACAGAAAACGCTAACTCTAAAAAATAACGAGTATCTAAATCATGACTAAAAGAACCCAGGGATACTACTCACACATACTCTTAAAAAAAAATACAATCTTCCCAGTTGAGAAAAAAGTTAAAGAAAGGTAACAATCTCACCAAAAGCCAAGGAGCTCTTCAAAGGTAGCTGCTTCAGCCACGGCAAAAAACGATCTGAGGTAATACAGCATGTAGCAGGGGATTGTGGGTAGGGGGAGGATCTAGGAGCTCGGATCTTGTAGCTTGGAAAGCTGCCGGCTCGGATCCGAGGTCGGATCCGATACCCACAGGTTACAGAGCAAATTAAGTAACTACTTCAGATGCTGCGTTAGCACACACAGGATATCCCCAAAGTGAGGACTGCAACAGTGAATACTACAATGAGTATCAAAGGATTACTGATTGAATTAAGTACTACTAACATGGGACAGATGTAAGCAGATGCACTGTTTCTGCAGATAATTTAAATAAGTGAAAGTAGGTTATTACAGGTTGCATTCTTTTAGGAAGCACGTTAAATATTCCATCCCTCTTTGGAGGTGCAATTCCTACAACAAATTAATAAATCATGTGGAATAATTTTGTCTAGAACAATTTTTTGTGCAGGATATACTCCTACTACTGTAAATATAAGTTATTTTCAAAATTGCATAGAGCATTTAAGATATTGGCTAAAACAGATATGATCAGATTTAAGCACACTTGAAGAAAGTATGCCTTTTTTATTTTTGCTGTTATTTAGTATAGGCAAGCATACAAAACCAAAGTTATGAACTTACCAAAACAATGCCTTGATCCATGCTGGCATACTGCAATGATTAGGCTGGTTGACACAGGTGAACATCCCTTCTACATCTTTCAAAATTACTCACAAGTGGAAACTTTTCCCCTGGCTCCATACCTCTCAACCTCTTAGCCCAAGAAATATAGACAAAGCCTAACATCATGGGGATAGAAAGCCTGAAAATAGGGACAGGTTTTATATATTGGTCTTATAAACTTAAAAAAGTTGCTAGAATAACAGGGTCATACCCCTCAACTGTCCAGATTTTCTCAGAATGTCCAGATTTTTGCCTCAAAATTTCATTCTGTTCCTCATACAATGTTTTGTTTTTCTGGCAAATCACTGGGATGATCTGAAGAATGAAATTAGTAAATAATACCATACATTTCAGTTTCAGTCCTCATATCCTTTAGAAAATACATGTTAATACATACCCTGCTATTCTAGCAACTTTATAAGTTTAAGACCTCCATACTATCATCTAGTTTGATATGGAAAGAGCAGAGTTTGGCAGGATGATGGTAGTAGTACATGCTGTAGTGTGCAGAAGTTGGCCAAGAAGCCCCATCATTATGATAAGTACATAACTTTCATACCTTACTTGCTCCATTTTGAGTAGTAAAAAGTCTGGACCAAATCCCCAGCAGTACAGCTTGGGTAGAAGCATAAAAGAGTACAGTGGGGAATGGTGGCCCCAAAAGGAGACTCTTGACTTTGAAGTTATACCCAACTTAAAACATATGGCAAATGTATTCAGTGATGCCCATGTAACTGCTGCATAATTGTCATCCACTGATACATTTCTGAAGTAAACCTATCGAAACAGTAAGTGATCTGATAAAACTGGCTTTAGGTTTAGTATATAAAGATCTATTGCTATTTAAGACAAGGTATAATTCAGAGACTCTGCTGGCTGAGGTGATAGCTACTAAAATAATGTTTTCCAGGTAAAGTGTTTAAGGTCGGTCTACCTTTGTTACCAGATGAAATGGTGTACCGATCAGTTTTTCAAGTATAAAACTGTGATTCCACAGAGGTGCTGGATCTTTGAACAAGAGTTTTATTAAGAAAGCCCATCTTAGGAAACTGTTGCAAATGCTTTGTGAAGCAAGAGAAGTGATTAAAACGATGACAACAAGGTGAAATAGCTGTAAGGTGAACTTCGGCAACTGAAAAACTACGG
This sequence comes from Protopterus annectens, assembly GCF_019279795.1. Classification (NCBI taxonomy): domain Eukaryota; kingdom Metazoa; phylum Chordata; order Ceratodontiformes; family Protopteridae; genus Protopterus; species Protopterus annectens. The sequence goes on from NC_056749.1 coordinate 261,003,970, forward strand.
CTTTTATCATAATCTTTTGAAAGAAAAAAATGAGAACTGCCAGAGTGTAGCTGTGAAAGGATCTATTCATTGTACTACATTGTAGACCACAAAGCAAATCCATACCACTTGACTTTGTACAGTTTTTTGCTTAATGGCTTCTGAGATGCTTTTGGTATTTGGACTACCCTCAACAAGTAAATTGATTCCCTTGTACCAGAAATGGAAAAAAATGCAGTCATCCAGAAGTCCTGAATGCCCAGGTTAAGCTTGCCAGACAGGTGTGATAGGAGTTATGGTTGAGGATCCAGAGCACATGATTCCCTTATAAGGTGAGGCCATAGAATCAAACATGATGGTGTTAAAATGGGGTTGTAAAGATGCCTTTGGTCTTGCACAGTCTGACTTTCTGGATGAACTTATGAACTTCATCATGAGGGGCACTGAGCAAAAAGCATAGTGGATCCCTGGAGGCCAAGGATGGATAAGAGCATCCCTGGGTGTCTGACTCTGTTGAGGAAATAGGGAAAAGAAGTTGCTGGATTGGATGCTGGAGGATGAGACAAAGAGGTTGTAGTAAGGCTGCCCCCAAACATGGAAAAACATCCCTAGTGTAAACATATTTAAGGATCACTTGTGAGATATCAGAAGGAATCTACTTGGTTTGTCCACTAAAGTACTGCCTCGTTCCAGAAAGTGTGCTTGCAGTTAGAAAGTGCTGTGAATTGATAGTCTAATCCCATAACCATTCTCTCACTGCTTCCATACCGAGGAAGAAGGATCTAGTTCCCCCCTGTTTTTTTTTTTTTTGCTATACCATGCCACAGACATGTTGTCAGAGTGTCTGGCAATTGCACCTTGCCGAAGAAGAAGATCCTAAGAGGCATGTAACACTAGGTCTGGTGTCATTTTTAAGAGACTGCAAAATATATATATATATATATATATATATATATATATATATATATATATATATATATATATGATGGAAGACAGTCCTAACTTCTTTGCCAGGGGTGGCCTGCACCTATCCCTCTAAACCTTTTATACATTAGCAAAAACCTTGTCCACTCCCATAGTGCATTTTTAGGCAATGTTAGTCTTCCAGAGATTCCAGTGTAACAAAACAGAATCTGTATAACAAAAAGGTGCTGTTGCTCAATACTGCAAAACTCGGGTCTATATTAGATCACTGAACACTTAGGTAAGCGAACGGTGATTAATCGACCCCATATAAGCGAAAGCTTACAAAAGCAAACTGTCAGAACAGCGATTTTTTTTCCAAGTGGGGGGAGCACATTAAAACATGAGATTAAGTGGGGGGCTTCAACCCCATACCCCCCAACATGGGGGGCTGTGCCCCCCACACACCCCCTACTTAAATATACCAACTCCGAGACTGCACTACAGTGTCAAAAATGGCAAAGTACCAAAGCGGCCAAGCAAATTCTTTCCCAGGGAAAGAATTTGCTTACATGCCGCTTCGATATTTTGCAGTTTCGCTTATGTCAGTTTGACCAAGACGCATTCAAAAACATGCGGCTTCGGTCTGCTGACAGGAACCCACAAAACTCTACTCCCTACTAGCACTCCATACCCTTAAAAACACTGATATCTATAAATCATCACAGATATCTGGTCCAAGATGAATCAGAGCACTTCATCAGTGTAGGGTTTCAATGCCTACCACATGTAAAGGCCCATCACATACATTAGATGAGGGTAGTAAAAGCAATGGTGGTGTATCCATATTTAAAAAAACAATCACCTCTACATTTGTTAGAAAAGATTAAGACCTGTAACTCCCCCATGTCCAGATTACTTTTAACAAAACCCCTTATCATATCTTAGCAACCTATAGGACACCTTATGTGTCTCTCTTAGTACGTACTTCCCACCTAGGTAGTATAAACTGCCTATGCATTAAGGAAAACACCATTCTCCAATGAGACATGTACATCCTCAAACAAGTATGTCCAGAAATTTCTGGACTTCATCAATAGAAACTCTCTGGACAAGTTAGTCTGCACCTTAATCTGCAGCAATAAAATCCTGGACTTGGTACTTACCAATATGGGACTACTTTGTTCCCCACCAACTGTAACTTCCTTCTTGGTCAAAACTGGACCATAAATCAGTCACATTCACCTTAAGACTGAAGCCAAAAGCATCTGACAATACCACAGTATTCAGATATTATGCCAAGGCTAATCTACTAAAACTGAATGATAACTGGGTTAAATTCAAAAGCCTCTTCCATCTTGATGACCCCACTGCATATGTGAAATCCTTTCCTGCCAAATTCTATGCACATGTATCTAACTGTATATCTGCATCGGTCTGCCTAAGAAGTAGATACAATGACATATTTTAAAATAAGAAGTTATGTACCTACCATAACGTTCCATGTTAGTTGTCTTCTTCTCGCCTTCTTTCTTGCTGGATGGGTTCGGAGCCGATCCTCGGCTCCGACTCGGCCAATACTAAAGCTCTAGAGCTAATTCCACCGGCTCGAGGCTCCCTTATATCCCACAATGCTAGGCAGTAACTACTCAGATCTCATTTGATAGCTATACCAAGCAACCCTAGTCTCCAAAGAATGGAGTAGGGAAACCCACCTCAAAACAACCTGTGTAAAAGGTATCGCAGACCTCAGAAAGGATAAAAGAGGTGGAAGAACGTGTGGGAATGACGACTTCCAGAGGAAGAACACAAACTGAATTCCTGTCGGTCTGTCCAGGCTTGGGGGAAGGAGGGTGGGACGCAAGAAAGAAGGCGAGAAGAAGACAACTAACATGGAACGTTATGGTAGGTACACAACTTAATGTTAAGTTGTCAATCTCACCTTCATTCTTGCTGGATGGGACCGTCCCTAGCACCTTATCCCAGGTGGCCTATCGGAACAGACTCTTGAGAACAGTGGAACCAAAATTGGCATGGCTTCTGGAAACCATGTCCAATTTGTAATGTGAAATGAATGTATGAGGAGAAGCCCAGGTGGCTGCTGCACAAATGGAATCTATTGGCAGCCTATCCTGAAAAGCTAAGGATGTAGCTAATGCCCTAGTTGAATGAGCTCTAGGTCTTGAGGGTAGTTTTTGATGTCTGATCTCATAGATGAAGGTAATTGTAGAGGTGAGCCATCTAGAGAGGGATACTTTAGTAACTGGAAGGCCCAATTTCCCTTCCGCATATGACAAAAACAATTGATTAGATTTCCTGAATTGCTTAGTCCTGTCTAAGTAATATCTAAGTTGGCGATGAACATCCAAAAAATGTAGCTTTTGTTCTGACCTGTTTAAATAGTTAGGGAAAAAGACGGGGAGATCAATAATTTGGTTTAGATTTACTTGAGAGGAAATTTTAGGCAAAAAGGATGGATTAGTACGGAGGGATACCCTACCTTTGTGAAACACTAAGTAAGGAGGACGACTGCACAGAGCATGGAGTTCAAATACCCTTCTCACTGAAGTTATAGCTACCAGGAAAAAGTGTCTTCCAAGAAAGCAACTTCAGAGAACATGAAGCCGCCGGTTCAAAGGGGGGAAGGATTAAGGATGCCAGAACCAAGTTCAAATCCCATTGAGGTGGGGGATCTTTGATTGGAGGTTTGAGAAGAAATACACCCCTTAAAAAGGCTTTACAGAGTTTGTGAGCCATGATGCTAGACTCTGAAACACCAACATGAAAATTAGATATGGCAGCCAATTGAACTCTAATGGTAGATGCAGATGATCCTAAATGAAAAAGTTCTGCTAGAAAGTCTAGAATAGACTGGATAGGTGCAGTAAAGGGATCTATGTTTTTTGATGTTGCCCAAAAAGAGAAGCGTTTCCATTTGCTACTATAAATCTTCCGGGTAGAAGATTTATGAGAGGCTATCAAGATATCTCGGACCGAGCGAGATATTGAGGGAAGCCTGGCTAAGGTTGGAATCGGAAAAGCCATGCTGTGAGGTTTAGAGAAAGCAGAGATTGGTGCAGCTGACCCGATTGGTGGGTTATCAGATCTGGTACTGGGTCCAGATTCCAAGGCTGCTCCAAAAGGTAACGATGAAGAAACGGAAACCATATTTGTTGAGGCCAGTAAGGGGCAATGAGGATCATTGTCACTCTCAAGGCGATGGCTTTCTGAATTAGTTGAGATATCAGTGGAAAGGGGGGAAAGGCATATAGAAGTCCCCGGGGCCAATCGTGGACTACATCGTCTCTGGTGGGATGGCCTGGTAACGGGAAGAGAGTGAAGAAGTCGTGACACTTGCTGTTTTGGGGAGTAGCAAAAAGATCACAGCAAGGCTGGCCCCATCTTAGGAATACTTCTTCTAGAACTGATTTCTTTAGAGACCACTCGTGGGGCATGAGAATTGCTCTGCTCAACTTGTCTGCAATAATGTTGGATTTCCCGGGAATGTGCGTTGCTATCAGAAAACGCTGAGAAGAGATCGCCCATTGCCAAAGTCTGAGTGCCTCTCGACATAAAGGGTATGATCTGGTTCCGCCTTGTTTGTTGATGTACCACACTACGGACATGTTGTCCGTTTGAATTGCAATAGTCCCAGTGGGAAGAGAGTCGTGAAGGGCTTGCAATGCTAAAAGCACTGCTCTCATCTCTAAGACGTTTATGTGCAAGTGGCACTCGAAAGGTTGCCACGTGCCTTGGACTGTCCTGCCCTGATAATGCCCCCCCCACCCCACCCGATCAGGGAGGCGTCTGTTGTCAATGTGGCGACCGGGGGGGGGGGGGAGTGAAGGGTCTTCCTCGGAGAAGTTGAGGTGATGTGATCCACCAAGACAGTTGATTCTTGCATGATTGAGTTATCAATATGGTATGGGACATCGGGAGCTGTTGAAAGGACCATTGAGTAAACAGCATCCATTGGAGGATCCTCATGTGAAAGCGAGCTAAGGGGAGAAGGGGAATAGCTGCTGCCATGAGTCCTAACACCTTCAAAACTAGTCTGGCTTTGACTTTGTTGCATTGTAAGAGAAGGGAAACTTGTTTTCGAATGTCTGACACTCTCTGCTCTGTGAGTCTGGCTGAAAGATTGAGTGTGTCTAAGGTGGCGCCTATAAAGGTAATAGAGTGACAAGGCAGATTTTTCGAAATTTATCGAAATGCCTAGAGCTTGGCAAGATTGGATGGTGAAGTCCCTGGATAGAAGAGGCTGATGTCTGGTGGTGGCGGTAAGGAGCCAGTCATCTAAATATGGAAACACCTGGAATCCTTGATGTCTCAAGTGAGCCGTGACCACTGCCATGCATTTGGTAAAAACACGGGGGGCTGTAGTGAGACCAAAGGGCAGGGCCCTGAACTGGTAGTGACTGGCTCCCAGCCTGAAGCGGAGATATCTCCTGGAGCATCTGTTCATCTTAATGTGGTAGTACGCGTCCTGAAGATCTATCGAGCACATCCAATTGTCCTGACCCAAGAAGGGTAGAATGGACTGTAGCGTGACCATCCGGAATTTTGTTTTCCTGACATACTTGTTTAAGTAGCTGAGATCCAGTATGGGTCTCCAGTCCCCTGTTTTTTTTGGTACCAAAAAGAATTTGGGGTAGATTCCGGATCCTTGCTGGTCTGCTGGGACTGATTGGATAGCTCTTTTTGATAGCAGCTTTGAAATTTCTAATGCTGCTTGTTCCCTTAGACCGGGTGGAACGTCTGGAAGGGATCTTTTGGGTTGGGTTGGGATGGGATGTGAATAAAGGGAATTTTGTAACCCTCAGATAGGATCAACTGTACCCATTTCTCTTGAGTAAGGGAGAGCCAGGCTTTTGGGTACAGGGATAACCTTCCCCCGACTGCCTCCGAAGGTGGACAGCCGGGCAGCCCCTCAGGGATGCTGAAAGGGTTTGTCAGAGAACATTTCTCTGCTACCCTGGTTTTGCAGACCTCCTCTGCCTCTAGGGCGGCGTCTATTATTATTCCCCCCTCTGCCTCTAGAGGGGAATCGACCTTGTGCGTCAGATGAGACTCCCTGGGATTGTTTGCGGAACCACATCTTTCCTCCCCTCTGACCTTTGGGATAGGGTCTAGAAGGGGTAGAAAAACGGACTCCTACGGCACAGAGAGTCTTACCTTCTACCTCACACCTGGTCAATGTATCCTTCACCTGTGGACCAAACAAGGATGATCCATCAAAGGGAGACTTGGTGAAGGATGCCTTGAAAGGGTCCGTAAAGTTGCATAGCCGCATCCAGGCGTGACGTCGTAAGGCAACACCTGTGCCTGCGGCTCTACTCGCCCCATCTGCAGCATATGAGACCAGCCGCATGGAGGAGTTAACAATGGAATTCAGGGTTGCCAACTGGGAGTTCATTGTGTCTTTGAACCCCTCAGCTATAGGATCTTTTATCAGTTCACCCATATCCTTGAGTAAATCTCTCTGGAGACGAGTGAAGTGGCATAAGTAATTCAGAGAACGCATAGAAAAGGTTGCTGATGAGAACATCCACTTGCCGTACCTGTCCATGGTCCTAGATTCCTTATTAGGAGGATGGACAGGAACCGAAGGATTAGCTAACTCCTTTTTAGTGGCCGCAGCCACCACCATGGCATCAACAGGGACACCTTTGGATAAAAACTCTTTATCTCTAGGGGCAGTGATAAATTTAAACGGTCTCCTCAGGGTGGGTTCCACTGAATCAGGAGCCGTCCAAGCCTTCCTTGCCACCACTTCCATAAGGGGGTCAAAGGGAGGGGAAACCCAGGAGGTAGAAAGGCGAGAGCCAAACGCCTCAAGATACACTGACTCATCCTCCGAAGGGTTAAGGGCTGGCCAGTTCCCCCTCTGTTTGAGGATCTCGAGGATGTCAGCAAAGGAGACATCCTCAGAGGGGGATCGAGGGGAACCTTCAGATTCCTCTAAGTCAGTGTCAGAGGTGATAGACTCAGGGGGAGTCAATGTGCTTCCTCTTGCACTGCCTCTTCCTTGGGGGATCTCCTACCGGGTCAGGAGAGGCCTCGGAAGAGGAGGAAATTCCCAATGGGGAAACTTGAGGAGTTGGCTCTCTGCAGTCTAAGACAAGAGGGTGAGTAGAAATCACTGCAGGCACTGTAGATGGGGGGGCTGAAGGAGCTGACTGTGAGGCAGAACCTGGTTCTAGCACGCTCCGCATGACCTCCAAGGCACCCCTGTCAGGCAAGGCCAGAGGCCCCCGCTCTGAAGAGACAAGGACCTCCCCCGGCACCGACAGGGATGGCTCCGAAGCCAATGTCGGAGCCGAACTCACCAGCGCCAAAGCCCCGAGAGGGAGAGCGGGGTCGGACAAGGGTCCGATGCCACTCGCCCCCTCTGAGCCAATGAGGGAAGCTCAGCGTCGAGATCCCTCCAAGGAGGAGATCGGAGCAGACGACGGAGCCGAAAGGGAAGGTATCGGATCCGACGCACCAACAGTCATGGCTCTGACAAGCCCTGGCTCCGAACTCAAAGGAGTCGGAGGAGGAATGTATTGGGGAACGGAAATAGCCACTGACTGCTGAGTCGGGCTATGCAGCATTTGGGCCAGTGCCTCAGACTTGAGAAGTCTACTCACTACCCTTTGCAAATCATGGTCAGATAACCTGGAAGATCGTGAGGAATGAGTTTTATGGCTCCCTTCCGAAAGAAGAGGGGATCCTGGCGCCGAATGCACGGAGCCGATAGAGGGGGATCTGGACCTCTTCCTAGACTGTGGCTCCTATAAGAGTATCGGAGCCAACAGAGTTTTATCAGCCTCGGCTCCAGCCGGAGCCGAGGTAACAGTATGAGGCTTGGAAACATCGGCTCCGGCCGAAGCCGATGTCGAAGCCAACTTAATCTTTCCAGCAGTCGACTCTGAAGCTGGAGCCGACTGTTTGGAAGTTTTAGAAGGCTTCCCCGACACAGCCCCGCAAGATTAATTTGTTTTTGCGTTCCTGCAGGACTCTAGGGCTAAAACCATGACAAACAGCACAAGAGTCCTGCAGGTGCAAAGGTCCCAGGCAATACACACAAGAAGTGTGACCGTCTGTCAGAGACATTTTCTGACAGCACGAGTCACACTTCTTGAAGCCTGAGACCTTAGAGTCTTTAGACATCATGAAGGGAGTGCCTGACCACAACACAAGCACACTACAGACACACCCTTTACTGAAGAAAATATTAAATTAAGGCTAACACAAGCCACAAACATACACACACACACACACACAAGCCCTTCTAAAGGACTGGGGGAAGGGAGGGGCTGAAGGTCTACAAGTTAAGGGAAGAAAGGAAGGGAATATAGACCCGAAAAAACAAGGGTCGATTTAACTAAATTTTTAATTAAACTAAAAAGGTTATGGAATGAAACAAAAAAGGGGGTTAAGAAATACCTATATGGTAAAAAGTCTAACTCACCCGCCTGAGCCGGTAGAAAAGCACCTCGTCAGCTATAGCGGCAAACGAGATCTGAGTAGTTACCGCCTAGCATTGTGGGATATAGGTGAGCCTCGAGCCGGTGGAATTAGCTCTTGAGCTTTAGTATTGGCCGAGTCAGAGACGAGGATCGGCTCCGAACCCATCCAGCAAGAATGAAGGCGAGATTGACAACTTAACATTAAATCCTTATGCATTACAAAGAAATGCATCTGCAGCATTTCTCCCTGGGCCTCTGCTGAAAATGGGCTCTGTCCCAGTCAGACTTTCCCAGTAAACAATGTTAATTAAATAAATAAAAAATAAATGGTGGAACCCTAATATCGATAGGCTCTATAATAAAAGAACTAATTGCACGCTAAAATAAATTTTATTCTCAAGATATCAGTAATGCCCGATTAAATCAACCAAAGCCAGATATGCAGTAGAAATAGATATCTAGATGAAGAATAACCACAAAGCCTTCTTTAACTATGTTAGATTTATGATGAGCTAATAGTACAAAGTATCACACATTTAAACAGAGAACATAACCAATATACTAGCAGACAAATTAAGTTTAAACTTCACCTCCTCTTCCTCCTTTCTCCTCCTACATCTACTCCCCTTCAAATCTCCTAAGAACTAGCCTTCAAGGCATTAACCAAGGCCAAGAACAATACTTCTTTGCGGCCAGATAACATATCAGGCTGACTACTAGTTAGTCTAAAACATGACTTCTCAGAACACCCTACAGAAGTTATTTAATATCATCCTCCAAACAGGCTTCATGACAGATAAATGGAGGACAAAAATAGTCATCACCTTGCACAAAGGTTCCAGGTTAATATACATTCATAAGTCTGACCGGTTTTATATGTAAGACAATGGAAAGGATTATTACAGAATTAATAAATTAGGACATAGGCAACCTACAAACCCTTGACCTAAGCCAATCTGGATTTTTCAAAGAGGGATACTGCTTAACTAAGCTGGTCAACTTCTTTAAGAATGGAATGTGGCAAATCAGTATACACCACATACCTACATCTTACAAAATCATTTGGCACCATTTCACAGTCAGGAATCATAGGTAAACTCTCCCAACTAAATGTATATTCCCATGTAACTCACTGAATATCAAACTGATTCACAAACAGAAACCAGGACATTAGGGTGGGTAGCTCTAACTCCTCCAAAAGACATGGCATTAGTGATGTACTCTAGGTTTACCTAGGTTTTGGTCATTGGGCCACTTCTCTTGGGCATTTACTTCTTGGGGGGTCAAAGCAAATGTTAAGGCTGACCAAGTCTGCAGATGACTATAAACTTGGTGCCATCATAAACTCCACAAAGGATACTAAAATCCTCCAAGAGGACCTTTCCCAAACTAATAGCTGGTGTCAAACCACAGACTAAAACTATATGCCAAGAAATGTAGTCATATACTTCAGCAAGCATGATTTCCCTTCTAAGTATCAAATTGATAACACACTCTTGAAAGTTGATCCCTTAGTCAGGGATCCAGGAACCTATGCTGACAATGAACTGCCCTTTGATCACCAAGTATCCTCTGTTGTAAGGAAGTCCTTTTTCAACGTGCGGCTTATATCTAAAAGTATGATGTCCAGGTCCAGAGATGTAATCATTCTACTATAACTGGCTGTCATCAGGCTGATCAATAAATATAATGCCCCATTTAGTATGTGCCTGTCCAAACACTTGACATAACTGGAAAAAACATGTCTAAATTACAAAAACTATTGAGAGATGTCCTGTGTCTTGTATATAGGATCTCAAAAGACCCTAGCCTGTCAGACTGATTACACATTTGAAAGTCCAATGGTATCATGAACATCCACTCAAGGGATCTCAGTCTTTTTTGCAACATGAATAGAACATGCTGAAGGGAGAGATATGCATCACAGAGAATACCACTTCATCCTATGAACCATCTTCCACTCCCCATAAAGCAATGTACTTCTCTTACTCTACTCAAATATAATTTGGATGAATGGATGGGAAACTGCAAATCCTCCCATGGTTTAGCACCTATGTCTCTCATGGATAGCAGCAACAAGTAAATGTCCTAATATTTTCTTGCTCTGCCTGCCACTGGATTATTTGTAGGCAAAATATAAGGGCCAACGACTACCACAGGAATGTAAGACTAGGCTTCTTAGAATCCTCACAAATCAATTGCCTAGTAAGTAACTATGAACCTAGTACCAACCTCATCTGTAAGATACTGATGTGCAAACTGGTCTCTTGCTGAATATATGTCTGTTGGGCTATCAGTCCTAGAAAATACCCATCAACCCTCAAAAAAAGACACCTATGTGGTGACCATGACAGTTGGGATGTTGGTGGGGGGGGAGATGAAATTCCTGACATTAGGTTCTATGGATGAGTCCAGCACCACAGGTGATTGCAGCAGGATCTCAAAGGTGTATCTGCTGAGACATGGATTATGTAGTTGGGGCCACTATGCTTTAAATGTCCACCGTAAGACTCATGTGGTATCTTGATAGGGATAACATGCAGAGGTGTACCTATTAGTCCTAAAGCCTGTAAAATCTGTGCTGCTGACGGTGTCTTTTCCTGTAGTAAAAGCCTTACAAAAGCTTGTATTGAAGATAACTGGTCTGTCAGACAACTCATAGTTCCTGGTCCAATATCTAGATGGTAGCCAATGAATGTAAGTCTGTAATGGATCAATTTGTGACCGTGATATTCACTGCAATTCTCAAAGACATGCATGACCAGAACAAAAACAAAAAATCATCTGCACAGCCAAAAACATGGAGAAACTGTAACTAACTCAGGAGTTTATATATATATATATATATATATATATATATATATATATATATATATATATTGTGTCATGCCTTGTTGACTCACAATTACTCCTAAATCCAAAAAACACAAACTCATCCTATTCACACTCAAACATGTTTCCTCAAAAGGGTGTCTCTTTACCCTAACCTCCACAAATAACACAATAATAGAACTAATAACCTGCACAAATCTTCTATGAGTCATCATAGAAGAAAACATGAAATTTGACTAACGTATTACAGAGGCAGTACAAAATAGCAATCATAAACTTGGTGCTTTCTAAAGAGTCACACCACTCCTGATAAATGATACAAACCATACATTGTATAAACCTTCCTTCATTCCACCAGTAAAACTGAATGCTTCTCCAATATTTGTAAATCTGTAAGCAACCCAAATAAACCTACCTGAATGGTGCTGTAACAAAACAGCAAATTTGATTCAGATATGCTCTAATGAACTCACCAATGTGAGCTCTCAAACAATTCCATTGGCCTAAACTGTCTCAGTATTTGATAGCATTAAAACTAATCAAAGCTCATAACCTCATCTACAAACCAGATAAATGCCCTAGTCTAAATAACCTCTTGCAACACTACTTACATTGCCGTGCTCTTTGATATGCTGAGAAATCTCTACTAACAATGATGACATGTAACACAGCAACTGGAGGTCTCTAAATATGGAATTCTATCCCCACAGCAATCCAACAAATTTGGGACACTGCAGGATTGAAGTCTGAGCTAAAGCACTACATAATGGACTCCTGGCTCTGCTCTAATCCAATCTGTTATCCGTCTACAATCCTGACTAACTCAGCTCTCTTTAACCCCACACCTCATCCTATGATAATATAATATAATTACTTCTTTATTTTACCTCTGGTGCTATATTTCCCAACATTAGCAATCCCATTTCTTCCTTCAATACTTTCCTTATCATATTACATTATTCTATTCTCTGTACTTCTTGCACTCTGGTCTGAAGAAGTATTCCTACTAAGGGAGACGAAAAGCGCTTTACTTTCATATTTCCTAATAAACCTTAGGAGTTTTACACCTGCTGGTTCGGAACCTTTTGGTTTGTTTTTTTTTTTTGACAGTTTGTTTTTCCTTCAATTTTGGAATTGTTAGTTTATAAAAATATGCCTGACCTGTGTACAGGACTAAAGGGACTAAAACATTTTAAATGCTTGTATCTTACTATCCATATCCATATAAAAAGCTTTCATTTTCTCAGTTTTTGTATTATCTTTTGTTTAGTCTCTTCCCACATATCCTTAGCGGCCACACTGGAATCATTTTTAATTCATACAGCTAAATACTTCATTTTATCATGCCCCATTAATATGGATATTCCAATTCATGTGTGAGTATATAATTTACCACTATTGCCTTTGTTTTAGCTTCATTAATTTTGTATCCTGAAAAGATCTGAAACTGTCTCAAAATGTTCCACAACACTGTAATGTCTCTTTCTGGTTTTGTCAGGTATAAAATAGTATCATCTGCAAATAAAGTCAGCTTTTATTGACTGCCATAACAATTATATCCTTGAATTTCTGAGTCCCTCATTTTCTTTGCCAATAGTTCTAAATATAATGCAAATAATAAAGGGGAAAGAGGGCACCCCTGTCTGGTTCCTCTGTTCAAGCAGAAATTATCAGAGAGGACCCCACCCACTTTAACTTTCACATCCGATCCCTCATATATCCTCCTAATCAACCTTATACTTTTTTTCAGGAAATGAAAATACTTCCATTGACCTAGTTACAAATTCCCAGCGTACTCTGTCAAATGCTTTCTCTGCATCAAGACCCACCAACAATAATGGTATTTTCTTACATTCTGTTTCCTTCTGGATCATCAGTGTTCTGTTAATGTTGTCAAATGTTTGTCTCCCCTCCACAAAACCACACTGATCCATATTTATCACTCTTGGCATTACTTTTCCCATTCATTTAGCCATTTTAAACATGAACACTTTATAATCATGGTTCAGTATTGAAATGGGCCTGTATGAAGCTGGATCTGAAGCTACCACTGCTTTCTTCCAGAATGTTGGTACTTTTCCTCCTCTTTAAATATTGTTACAACCTTCCAGATCTTTATCAGATTTTGTCCTCCTAGCTTCCAAACTTCCACAAGAATACCATCAACTCCTGGGGACTTTCTTGCAGATTGGTTATACATCAGAATTTTTATCTCATCTCCTCCTATCCTAACCATTAGTAAGTGAGCCTCATCTACCTCTATCCTTGGCATATTTAATTGTTCCATAAATATTTCCATTTGTATTTATTCTTAATTTTCATATTTCTCTGCTATATAGCGACTCTCATAGAATTTCTGAAATATTTCTAATACCTCTACAGGATCTCTTGTTACCTTTCTTGTTTTAGGCTCTCTATGTTTGGTGACAGCCCTTTCTACTTTCTGTTGCTTGAGTCATTGTGCTAAAAGTTTTTGCGCTCTAGTCTTATCAAAAAACAGTTGCTTAAAAGCAATCTTTCTAAACTCATGCATATTAATTAGGTAATCCATTATTCTCTGTCTAGCATTCTGCAGTTGATCCTCTTCTTGTTCTGTGAGATTCCCCTTATTCTGCAATACTTTAATATGTCAGTCCCTCTAAATAATTTGTGTTACTTCTTAACCGTAGCACCCTTTCTTTTATTTGTACGCTACTTTTAAACTCCACCTTAATTTTATCCCACTCCCTAGCTATATTTTAAGAATAAATGTCTATCCTAACAGCTCTTGAATAATCTCCTCTACCCATTCCTTAAATTCCTCTCTTTTCAACAGATAGATAGGAAATCACCAATGTCTCATTTTATTTAATTATCCTGTGCTTTTATTTTAGCTATTATTGGCATATGAGCTGAAATAAGTATTGTGTGAGTATCAATACATTCAATTAAATGCACATGTTCCTGTGAAATGCAAATTCTGTCTAGCCTAACCCAGTTTTTATACCTTGGGGAATAATATGTAAATTCACTCCAAACTCCTATTACTGAATCGACATATTCCATGCCAAATATTTTCATAAATTTCTTCAAAAATGTACCCTTGTGTGTTATATTTTCTCTTGTGGCCCCCTAGACACATAGACACAAGTGAGCCTCATCTACCTCTATCCTGCTGCAAATCAAATTCCAGTCCCCAAATATAAGTAATATTCTTTGCTGAAAACTGATTATTTCTCCAAAAATTTTCTTAAGCTCCATCGTACCAATTTTAGGTGGAATGTAAATACATGCCAGTGTAATCCTCCTCCCTTGCCAGTAGTCCCTTAGCACTACAAATCTGCCATTATCTTTTTTATCTTCTTCTATCGCTATTGAAGCTCCTCTTGCAATTAATATAAGTACTCCTCTTTTCCTTTGTCCCAGGTACTCCACTGAATAACCATCCTGAAAACCTTTCTTTATCAAATTCACATGTTCATTTCTTTCCTACTGCGTCTCCTGTAACATAGCTAGTTGCACTCTACATTTTAATATAGTTCACTACTCTTTCTTTTCTGTGTTTATCAGTGAGGCCATTTATATTTAAAGACATTGCAGAAAACATCAATGTATTAAACTGTTATTCCCACCTTTTATATATAACACTTTTTTGTTAAATATCTAGTTCCAGCTTTTGTGTTACATGCACACACTGTTTGGCAGGTTGAACTCTTATATAGTTGTTTATTGACATATCCTTTTGAGCCTATTTCACATCTTATAAAACTTTTTGTTTTACTGAAAGCCTTCAGACAAAAAAAAAACACTGCAATAGCCCCTAAAGCCTATTAACTTAATATTAACACAAAAAACCATGTACATTTTCAAATATTAAAGTTTTACCATTCTAATAGGAACATATGTCCCAAACTGACAGCCACACTCATAGACTTGAGTTAACCTCAAAGGTTATCCATGCTAAGACGCATGGTGCAGCCTGTGCTTCTACTAAGTGCTGATTGGTTTTGTCTTATCTTTATAGCTCTCCCAGCTGGGAAAACTCCTGAATGCTTTCATAGAACATTTTCTACATTGGAAAACCTCTGAATGTCTTCAGTGAACATTATCTCCCAGTCAATTTCTCTTTTCTTTTTTCCCCAGCCAATCAATCTCCACCAGACTGTAGCCAGTTTCCCTTTATCTGATTGTCTCTATGGAGACATGAGAAGCAGGCAGCCAGTTTCTCTTTACTAGATGGTTTCCATGGAAACATGAAGACCAGCTGCAGAATTGTTACTGAGCATACATGTATTTGCTAGAAAAAAAAGCCTCATAATATTAAATGTTCTTTTTCATTTATTTGCTCTCACTTAAAACTTGTTACTAAAGCAATTTAAGATCTTTAATCCAGACATTCCCCCATGCAAGAATGAGAAAAACACATTAATTTGCATTTTATCATGCTTTCTAACCAGACTTTTTTTTTTACATTGCAGTGCCTACATTTCTTAAAACTGAATGAGAAGAAAGAGAGAAGAAGGGAAAAAAAAGAACAGCAGCACAAGGGACTCAGAAATTGAAGGATATAATTGGTATGGTAGTCAAGAAAAGCTGATATTATTTCTAGATGATATTATTTTATACCTGACAAAACCAGAAAAGGACATTACAGTATTGAGGAACATTTTGAGACAGTCTCAAATATTTTTAGGATACAAAATTAATGAAGCTAAAACAAAGGTAAAAGTGGTAAATTATGTATCCACATACAAATTGATTCAGCAATATCCATATTTATGGAGACATGATAAAATTAATGTATTTGGGAATATGGATTAAACATAATTCTAGTATAGCAGCTAAGGCTATGTGGGAAGAAACTAAACAAAAGATAATACAAAACCTGAGAAAATGGAAGCTTTTTTTATATGGATATGGATAGCAAGATACAAGCAGTTAAAATGTTTTTAATCCATTTAGTCTTATAACCAAGTCAGGCATATTTTTATCAATCAGAGGAGACGTTGTGGATAGCAATTAATAAAGAGCTGAAGGACTTTATCTGGGAAGGGAAGAAGGGAAGAGTCAAGTGGGATAAATTAATTCTTCCAGTAGAATAGGGCAGATTGGGATTACCCAATTTGAAGGGGCATTTCAGAGCTACACAGTTAAGACTCCTGTACATAGCATAAGCAGGAAACGATGATTCAAAGTGAAAAGGGATGATGATGAAACAGGGAAAAGTTCAAGAAATAAGGAGAGACTGGGATTTTGGATGCAAGGCCTTTAAGGAGAATAACAACAATCCTTCAGAATATTACAGGCATAAAGTAGCAGAAAGTATTCTAAGAACTAAACCAACACGGGAATGGAGAAGGAGGTTATGCCGATAGGGATGACTGCAATTAGGGATACAGACACTAGGCAAGAGGGGACTGGAATTTACTGGAGAAAGCTGGCAAAGGAAACAATGTACTGGGAGAAAATGGCTAGGGAGGGAAAGATGATAGAATGAGAAGACGCCAAGAATTTATTTGGACTGCAGGTTAGACATTGCCTTCTCTACCAGGGATTGATATCAGAATATAGGCAAAAGGGGGGGGGGGGTTCTAAATGAAAGACCACCACTGGTAGAGTTAAGACTCTAGAACAGAAGCTGCCATTCAAAAAGAAATAATTACTAGAGCATATAAAATATTGCATAACTATAAAAATCAATCAGAGGAGGCTAGAAAGCATTGGGAAGAGACTGGATAAGCAATTTGCAAAGAAACAATGGGAGGATATATGTATATCTTTCACATATGCAACAACATCTAGAAGATTGATAATTTTTTGCCTGGAAATGTTTACATATATATTTATATACCCCAAGTAGACTCCAGAGAATTTTTCCTCAGGCAGACAGCAAATGTAGGAGGTGTGAAGAGGAAGAAAGAGGTAATTGGAAACATATTTTCAGGGAGTGCAGTGAGTTGGCAGACTAAGGATTCCCTGTGGGATGCACTGTCAGAGATGCTGGGTGGGCAGATTGGTCTGACAAGGGAGATGATTTTTCTGAGCTATGATACAGAACTGGAATTGCCTAGACATGGTAAGTCTTTGTTGTGTCCAATAATGGTGGCTGTCAAAAAAGAAATTACTAGAAAAAATGGAAATTAAAACCTAAACCAACTATACTGGAAGTAGTAAATATAGTAACAGAAATAAAACAACTGGAATTGAGATCTTTTGAAAGGGGTAGGAGCTAACTACATAGGAAACAATGGGAATTGTGGTAACAATACATACAAGGGAGGAATGAGGTTTAAAAGGCAGCAGGACTCAAATGAGCTATGTAATGCTTGAGTGAGAAAAACTGGGTAGATCATAAGTGATATATAATGTTTGCAACTGGGAGTGTGTCAGTATGGTTTGTGATGTACAATGCTTGCAACTGGATTGTGTCGGTGTGGTTTGTTTTCATTTATATAAATGTATGATTGCCTATGTTGTATGTGATGGTTTAAGATGTTTCTTGTTTAAAAAAGGCAGAAACTGAATAATTTATGTAATACTGCATAAGTTATATGATATATAGCAATATATGTGAAGTACAATGTTTATGTAAATATAGTTTGATTGCTTTAATATGAATGTAAATTTGCCTATGTCACAAGTGATAATTCAGTAAAGGTGTCTGAACAAAAAAGGACAGCAGCACCTGTTTACAACACCCATTACATTTAAAAATAACCGAAAAAAACTTTACTTTATAGTATGTAAAGAAAAACATTTGCCACAAAATTAGTACTATTTACAAAAAAACTCTTTACTTACAGTTAACTTTCTCCCTCTTCTCCCTCCTCTTCCCGTCCCAAACCACTTTTCCCAACATTAATGACATGAAGCAGGGCTTAGGTTCATAGGTTCGTACTAGGCTATCTGCCCTAGGGCATTTATAAGTCTAGCCAGAGTGTATGTGGCTTACACCACCCCTTAGGATGAGAATACTACGCCCTTTTAGGGTTTAGTTTACTATGCCTCTGTCTAGCAGTGACACAGAGATGACCCCCAGGGTAAACCTACGATCTCCCATCCACTCGTCAAGATTTCTCTTGAATAGAGTCAGTGAGGGGCTCTGCCTAACATGGACTGGGATTCTGTTCCAGAGTGTAGGGAGCCTCTGGGTTATGAATCTGTCCCTCCAGCACGTTCTATTTATTTCTGTATTGAGGTTTAAGTCACTTGTTCTCGTGGCTCTGATGGATTTGGATTTTCTGAGGTGGAGCATGTCCATTAATTCAGGATTGGACATGGCCTTGTACGTCAGGCACAGATCACCTCAAGTAAGCGGTATGCGACTGAATAGAGCTGGAGTTTTTTCAGTCGGGCAGCATATGACATATGTTTAAGACCCTTTATCCTCTTGGTGAGGAACTTTTGGAGTCTTTCCAACTGCTGCAGGTGTCAGGTGAGATACATCCCAAATGGGGAATTGTACTCAATCATTGGCCTGATAAGAGAAGAGTACAGGGGCACAATGACTTCTCTTGATCAAGATGTGAAACCCTTCATGATAAGGTGGGCAATATAGGTCTTCCTAACCACTTTGGCAATGTGAGTGTCAAATGAGAGGTTACTGTCAACCTGGGTCCCTAGGTCCCTGATTACCTCTTCCGTACTTAATGGATTACCGCCTATGTGGTAATTTGTCGGTACCTTGTTTTTCCCAAAGGGTATGACTATACATTTTTTGGTGTTCAGCTTAAGGCCATGGCTCTGGCAACAATTATCTGTTTCTATGAGGCCTCTCTGAAGGATGTTTGTGTCCGCTGGAGTATCAATTATGGCGCCCAGTTTGCAGTCATCTGCAAACTTTGTCAGCCACAATCCTCCTATGTTTGCCTGTACCTCGGAAAAATAAATGCCGAACAAGAGGGGTCCCAGGACTGAGCCCTGTGGGACACCACTTGTGACTGGCTTAGAGTCTGACATAACTCCAGCAACTCTGACCCTGTGGGTTCTGTCCTTGAGCCAGTTTGCAATCCATCTTGTGACATATGGGTTTACATTTAAGCTGGTGAGTTTGTCTATGATGCCCAAGTGGGGTATTGTGTCAAAGGCTTTGGCAAGGTCAAGGTAGGCTGTGTGAACTGCCTTACCCTCATCAATGGCCTTAGTGACTGTTTCAAAAAAGTCGACCAAGTTCAAAAGGCAGGATCTGCCCTTGACAAAGCCAAATTGGGTAGGATCCAATGTCTGTAGGTCCCCAATGTCTTTGTTTATGAGTTCCATAATGATCCTCTCCATAGCTTTGCAGACCAGACTCGTCAAGCTTATGGGGCGGTAATTTCCAAGGTCCGTGGAAGCACCGCTTTTGTGAAGTGGGACCACTGTTGCCGTACGCCACTCTTTGGGTACGTATCCTGTGGTAAGGCTAAGATTAAACAGCAGCCTTATGTGTGGGTTTAGTTCCTCTTGGAGTTCATGTAGCACACAGCCCGGGACACCATCCGGTCCCATTGATGCTGTGTTTTTAGCTTTAGAGAAGGCGGCTCTCACCTGGGCATCTGAGATGTTAGGGAGGCTACACTCTGCTGGGATAGTTATTTCTCCTTTTGGGAGAAATTTGCACTGAACCTGTCTGCCAGAATGTTGGCAATGTCAGTGGGTTCAGTGTATTTTGTGTCATTTTGGACTAACTCTGAGCATATCTGGGAGTTTCCACCCAGGTTTCTAACATAGCTAAAGAAGGCCTTGTGATTGTCTTTTGTGTCTTTTGCGATTTTTCTCTCAAAGTTGGCCTTGGATGATTTTATGAGTGATCATAGTTTTTGCTAGTACTGATCAGAGATGCCTTCCCTTTTAGGGATTTTGCTCTGTCATGTAGTAGCTTCCTCCTCCTGTTGTAAAGTTTGTTTATGGCTGGGGTCCACCAGACCGGCGCCTGCCTTTGGGGAATGGGTCTTGGTTTTATTTGGGATTGCATGATCCATGCATTCTTGAAGGTGCCCATAGAAGGCATTTGCAAAGGATTCAGCAGTGTGGGTTGTGGTTTCCACTGGCCCAGGGGCCTTGAAAGATACCACTTCAGTCTTAAGAAGTGTGAAGTTTGCTTTTGAGAAGTTCTTCACTGTGGTCTTTTGTGCAGGGGGTGGGGGGCGGGATGTGGATTTCCAGTGAGATTAATTTATGGTCTGATCTTACCAAAGAGGGATGTACTTCCGGTGTGGAGCATTTTGTCCCCATGTTTGTGATGATCAGGTCTAGTATATTGTATAGGTCTAGTATACTGTAGAGTCCCCACAAGTCCAACAAATTCTGAAAAAAGTCCAGTATTTCCAGAATTTCTTATTCTGTCATATTTATTAAATATAACTATTGCATTGTAATCCCACATTAAGTTACTGGTTTTATTAATGTTCATCTCCAAAATCCAGACTCTGCTTCATTTCCTACATACTCTCAGTTTTTCTAGTCAACTCTTGTGCTCCCTACCTTCTGTCCAACATTTTCCATTGAAAAGCTTGAAGAGGTTTCACAGGTACAGTTCCTCTGTGGTATTTACTACCAGAAGAACAAAAGGAGAATCTCCTTCTGTTTCACAGCTTACTTTTTGCTGGACAAACAAACTCTTATATTTCCTCCTTAGCATGTACTTCATTAAAAAAATTATGTTGCCCCTCCAGTGAAGAATACCTTGAAGACAGCTGGGTACAGCAGTTTGAATCTCACACCTGCATCTTGACATTCCCTGATTAGCAGAATACATTTGCTCCTCTTCTGTCTAGTGAGCAATAATTAATCATTCTCCACAAATACACTGCTGTCTCCCACTTTTAGTACTTTGCCCTTCTGCCACAGTTTTGTCAGAATCAACTCCTTCTGCTGGTAGGATTGCATCTTTACTATGAAAGGTATAGGTTGCTTTCTTATAGCCAGGTTTGGGGCAGGCACACAATGTGCCCTTTCAACTAACAACTCCTGCTGTGGAATACCAGACCAGTTGCTTACTTGTGCTTTCATAAAATTAATGCAGCCTGTTCCTTCCAGCTTCTCTGGTATAGTTAAAAATCTCAGGTTTTCCCTACATGCTCTGTCCTCTAATTATATTATTTTTTAAAACATCTTTTCCTGAGCACTGTCATATTCAGCCAGCCTTTTCTTTATTTTGACATGTGATTTTTGCAGCTTTATCATCTCATCTGAATATCTTCTTAAAGCTTCTTCCATTTTTCCAGCCTTTTGTTGTTTATGTTGATATACTCCATCAGTGTTTTGTTTATTTGAAGCTGGTCTGTATGCAGCTGTCTTATATCTTTCTATAGGTTACTGGAAGTCATGGCTGGAAGTTGCATTGCCTTTTGCCGAACAGCCACAGATCTTTCCCTAGTCAGTGTTTCTTCCTCACTTTTTGTAGCTTATTTTTTTCCAGGTTTTCTGTATTTCTTTATTCCTGGCATCCAGGCAGTGCACTTACTAGGCAGTTACTAAAATTTACCCACAAACACAGGTCTACTGGCTTTCTCTGCTGAGTTTCTTTTTTCACACTGGGAGAGCAAGAAATAAGCTGTTACTCAATTTGAATCCATCTTGGAAGTCCCAACATTCCATCTATGTTGTCCATTTTCATTCATTGTATGAGAAAAACATGCTGAAATAAGCAGAAAATAAAGAAAACACAATACACCAGAGCCATGGTTCACACTATCCACTCCTTTACTGATGCTTCCTAGTACCTCAGCTGTAATGCCTTCCAGAGAACAATAAACATCATTGGATAGTACCCTTATATATTCAATTTGATTATGCAATTAATCAATTAATCAATAATTCAAGAAATGAGTCGTAACATAGCAACAGTATTATGCAGAATTGCTTTTTCCTCATTATCTGACAAAATCAAAAGCACAGTCTAACAATAACAAAAAGAATACTCCTATGAATTTACACATACACAATTATATTGACATAAACATTTGCTTACACATGTAAATCAAACTCCAAATTCAGACCACTTGGCCACAATGTTTTATAATTGATAATATATTTAGTTACCAATCTTAATAATGTTTGTACATAATCTATACCTTGTGTTGAAAATGGCTTGGCTAACACACTGAAAAAGAAGCCACTAGCTGACCCCATGTGAATAGATTGGAAATGCTGGGCAACACGGTTTTCTACCCTACCATGTCTCCCAGATGTTCCATGATTCTTCTCTTGACCATCCTTTTTGTTTGTCCTGTATACCACATGGTGGGCTCAACATCCACACCCTATGGCATATATAACCCTGCAGGAATTTCAATTGAAATAATCCAGGGCTCTGTATCTGTTCCCATTAATTAAAGTGTCTGAAATATTCCTGACTTTATCACATACCTTATATCTCCCACAGGAAAAAGTGCCTACCCATTTCCCAATCTTATGATTAGTTCTCAAATTTCATAACTCCTTCAAATTAAGAAATCTACTGTGAGAGAAAATGATTTTACCATTGAAAAGACTACCACCTCATCATCCTGCTTCACAATAGGCCACAGTCTGTACAACAAATCCTTCAAGATTTTAGTGAAAGGGGAAAATTTGTTGACAAAAAATATATCCTTCTCGGTTTCTCCCCTAGTACCTTTCTTCCTATAATGTCCCTCCAACTACCTGCTTCCTAGATGGGTAATCCCTAGGAATGAAAATAGCTTTTGCCTTGGTTTCTGCTGTTTTCAAGACTTCCAGAGAATAGCCCCTATTAGCCAGTTTCATCGTAACTTTAACAAATTCACTATCCAATTGTGTTTTATCATAAGTGTTGTTACCAATCTGTTTATACTCCCCAAAAGATAGAGAATCCAATAGATAGGGAGAGTGCATGTTATCTGCACACAAAAAGTCATTAACCGCCATTTCCTTAAAATAAGGTCTGAATGAAATCCTATTGTCCACTCTCACAAAAAATTCCATATCCAAGAACTACATAACATTCCTGTGAGTTCTGTGTGTAAACTGTATTCCACAGAGATTCTGATACAATTCTATCATAAATTCCTCAAACTGACTGATTTCCCTTTTACAAATGAAAATTAAATCATCTATGTACCGCTTAAAAACTATCACTTGCTGAGAATAAAATTTACTGTTATAAATTCTCAAAAAATCCCATAAAGATCAATGGGTTTGGATCTGATCTGTTGGATCTGACTCAGCTGTTGCAAAAGCTCATGGCAACTTAGAACTCTCAAGCCTCACCCTTTCCCAGCATGCACCAACCCAATCACCTCAGATCTTGTTTGTTGGATTTAGCATAAAGAAAAATTTCTTATACAAATAGACATAAATATACACACAGAAAAAAAGGCTAGACAAGGCCATATCTGGAGCTTTATAATACTCAGAGTATATAAAATTTTTTCATATCCACTCACTCTTCCAGAAAAAAAGAAAAGAATGGGGATTGGTGGATGGGGAGTTGAAGAACAAAAGAACAATGAAAATGGACAACATAGATGGAACGTTATGGTGAGTACATAACTTTGTTATTTGATGTCAATTTTTATTCTGTCCTCAGCTGATGGGACAGATTCCCCAGCTACCTAAAAACCCAAGGTGGACTCAGGGAAGGATATTCCTAAGCACCATTGAGCCAAATGATGCTCTGTTTCTTGATATCAAATTGAATTTGTAATGAGTGATAAAGGTATGGGAGGGAGCCCAAGTTGCTGTCACATACAATTCATCTATGGAAGCTCTTGAATGAAAAACAGATGAAGTTGCTACGGACCTAGATGAATGAGCATATATCTATCTTGGCAAAGGAATATCCAACTTTTTGTAAATAAAAGTGATACAGCCTGTAAGCAACCTAGCTAGTGTGGCTTTGGACACTGGTTTACTGAGTTTCACATTTGCAAATGACACAAATAACTGATCTGTAGTTCTGATGTCCTTTGTTCTATGTAGATAGAAGCACAGTTGCCTATGAACATCTAAAAAATTAAGTATTCACCTTTGTTTGAATAATTTGGAAAGAAAATGGATAAATTGATGGACTGGTTAATATGGAATTCTGATATTATTTTGGGCAAAAAGGATGCATTAGTTTGTAGTGCAACCCTATCTTTATGAAAAATTAGATATGGGAACTTCACAGACAAGGCCTGAATTTCTGAAATTCGTTTGGCAGAAGTAATGGCCAACAATAACTTTTTCCAAGAAATAAATTTAAGACTACAGTCATGTGAAGATTCAAGGGGTGAATGGATAAATGCTTTGCAGTATCAGATTAAGATCCCATGGAGGGGTAGGATCTTTAAATGAAGGTTTCAAAAGCAGTGTGCCTGCAAAGGGGTTTTTATAGAGTTTATGAGAAGCAAGTGATGAAACATCAAATCCAATATGTAAATTGGAAGCTGCTGCCAACTGAACTTTAACTGTTGAAGCACTGGCTCCTTGACTAAAAAGTATTGTCAAGAAGTCAAAAATTATGTGAATCAGGGCAGAGAAGGGGTGAATATGCTGTTGAACAGCCCAGTGTATGACTCTCTTCCATTCACTGGCATAAAACTTCCTTGTTGAAGGTTTAGGAGAAGATAAAATGTGGTGAGCTGGAGACGAGTACATAGGGTGTCTGGTTATTACTGGAAATGGAAAAACCAAGCCATCAGCTTGATATTGAGAAGGTTTGGATGAATCATGCCTGTTGGGTGAGACAACAGATCTGTTGCTGGGTCCAGAATCGAGGGTTTATGAACTAGATGAGGCCACGGGAAGGGAAAACAAATATGTTGAGACCAATAGGGTGCAATGAGGATGACTTTGCTCTTCAGCATGGCAGCTTTCTGAAGGAACTTTGGAATCAAAGGAACTGGGGATAAGTATAAAGTAGACTGTGAGCAATCATGGAGAAGAGCATCCCTGGGTGACTCCCCCTGTGGGAGGATTAAGGCAAAGTAGCTACTGTGTTTGTTGTTTAATGGAAAGCCAAAGAGATTGCAGCAAGGCTGGACCCATTGCTGGAAAATCACATCTGCTACATCCTTGTGAGGGACCACTTGTGAGGTAATAGAATGTACCTGCTCAGTTTGTCTGCTAATATGTTGGACTTCCCCGGAATATGAGCTGCAGTAAGAAATCAGTTGGTAGAGGTTGCCCATTGCCAAATGCTGAGTACTTCTCTACACAGGGGTAAGATCTAGCTCCCCTTGTTTGCTGATGTACCAAATCACTGACATGTCTGTTTGAATCACAATTGTTCCTGAAGGGAGAGCATTCTGGAAGGCCTGCAATGCTAAAAGCATTGCTCTCAACTCCTCTAGGACCCTGATATGCAAATTGGCCTCTTTGGGGAACCAAGTGCCTTGGACTGTCTTTCGCAGGTAATGACCCCCTCCACCTACCTGAGAAGCATCTGTGATCATAACAGTCTCAGGCTGAGATGGGACAAATAAGCATATTT
Source organism: Protopterus annectens (assembly GCF_019279795.1). Taxonomy (NCBI): domain Eukaryota; kingdom Metazoa; phylum Chordata; order Ceratodontiformes; family Protopteridae; genus Protopterus; species Protopterus annectens. Next base: position 261,029,533 of record NC_056749.1, read on the forward strand.
GAAGAACCTCTTCTGACTGAATCCACGACAGTAGATCCCTTTTGCATACATTGGTAATTCGGATTGGAGCAGATAAAGGAAGATGCAGTACTGACTATTGCAAGGTCAGCATCCATTGAAGAATTCTCATGTGATATCTGGTTAAGGGTAGTAATGTTATTGCTGCCACCATTGATCCCAAGGTCTGAAGGAATGAGCAGGCTGGGATGCTGCTATCTTTCTCACTTGTGATCTTATTGTTTCAACTCTGGACAAGGGAAGTGAGGCTATAGTTGTTTTTGTATCAAGCAGTGCTCCTATAAACTCTAGAATTTGACTTGGTTCTAGATGAGATTTTTGGTAGTTTATGGTGATTCCTAGTAGAGCACATGTCTGGATCACTTTTCGTTTTGCTATGATGAGCTGATACCTGGTCGGGGTGGAAATCAGCCAGTCATCTAAGTATGAAAACACTCAGAATCCTTGCAGTCTCAAGTGAGCTGCTACTACTGCCATGCATTTGGTTAACACCCTGGCAGCTGTGGTGAGACCAAAGGGCAGAACTCTGAACTGATAGTGACTGGCTCCCAGTCAGAACCGTAAAAATCTTTTGGCTTGTTCATCTTTATATGATAGTAGACATCCTGAAGATCTATTGAACACATCCAACAGTCTTTTTCCGAAAAAGGAAGAATGGACTGAACCATGACCATCTGGAACTTGGTCTTTCAAACAGATTTGTTTAAGATGCTGAGATCCAGAATTGGTCTCCAGTCCTCTGTTTTCTCTGACACTAAAAAGAATCTTGAGTAACTTCCGGATTCTGTCTGGTCTGGAGGGACCTCATGGATGACACTTTTTTTCTATCAGCTTTTGAATCTGGATTGCTGCTTGTTCCCTCTGACTGGGTGAAAACATCAGGGATTTATTTTTTAATTTGGATGATAAAGGGAAAATGGTATTACAGTGGATATAACAAGTTTACACACCCCTGTTAAATGCCAGGTTTTTGTGATATAAAAAAGAGACCACAATAAACCAGTTCAAAACTTTTCCCACCTTTAATGTGACCTATAACCTGTACAATTCAATTGAAAAACAAACAAATCTGCTAGGTGAAAAATATAAAAAATAAAAAAAACATACAATAAGCTGGTTGCATAAGTGTGCACACCCTTAAACTAATACTTTGTTGAAGCACCTTTTGATTTAATTACAGCATCCAGTCTTTTTGGGTACACACCTGCCATCAATTAGAGACTCTGATTAACCCCAAATAAAGTTCAGCTGTCCTAGTAGGATTTTCCTGACATTTACTCAGTTGCTTGCTACAGCAAAAGCCATGGTTCGCAGAGAGCTTACAAAGCATCAAAGGGATCTTATTGTTGTACGGTATCAGTCAGGAGAAGGGTAGAAACAAATTTCCACAGCATTGGATATACCATGGAACACAGTGAAGACAGTCATCAAAAAGTGGAAAAAATATGGGACAACAGTGATGTTGCAAAGAACTGGACGTCCCTCCAAAATTGATGAAAAAACAAGATGAAAACTGGTCGGGGAGGCTGCCAAGTGACCTACAGCAATACTGAAGAAGCTGCAGGAATTTCTGGCAAGTAGTCTCCTATGTTCTCCATATGTCTGGGCTATAGGGTAGAATTGCAAGACAGAAGCCTTTTCTTACACAGAAAAACATCCAGGCCCAGCTAAAATTTACAAAACAATACATCAAGTCTCCCAAAAGCATGTGAGAAAATGTGTTATGGTCTGATGAGACCAAGGTTTAACTTTTTGGCCACAATTCCAAAAGGTATGTTTGGTACAAAAACACTTCGCATCACCAAAAGAACCCATCACCACTGTGAAGCATGGTGGTGGCAGTATCATGATTTGTGGTTGCTTTTCTTCAGCTGGCACTGGGGCTTTAGTCAAGGTGGAGGGAATTATGAACATTTCCAAATACCAGTTACTTTTGGCCCAAAACCTTCAAGCGTCTGCTAGAAATCTGAAGATGAAGAGGAATTTCACCTTTCAACACAACAATGACCCCAGGCATACATCCAAATCAACAAAAGAATGGTTTCACCAGAAGAAAATTAAAGTTTTGGAAAGGCCCAGACAGAGCCCAGACCTAAATCCAATAGAAAATATGTGGGGTGACCTGAAGAGGGCTGTGCACAAGACATGCCTTCACAATCTGACAGATTTGGAGCACTTTTGCAAGGAAGAGTGGGCAAATATTTGTCAAGTCAAGTCAAGTTGTGCCATGCTGATAGGACTCCTACCCAAGAAGACTGAATGCTGTAATTAAACTAATACTTTGTGGAAGCACTTTTTGATTTAAGGGTGTGCACACCACATGCAAGCAGCTTATTGTACATTTTTTATTTTTTATATTTTTCTCCTAACATATTTATTTGTTTTTCAATTGAATTGTACAGGTTATAGGTCACATTAAAAGTGAAAAAAGTTTTGAAATGATTTATTGTGTTCTCATTTTTTTAAATCACAAAAACCTGGCATTTTAACAATGGTGTGTAAACGTTTTATATCCACTGTATATAACCTTTGGACATGAATTTCTGCACCCAAGTATCTGCTGGTATTTTTAGCCAGGCTCACTGGTGCAGGGACAAAACTCCCGATTGCCTCCAGAGGGGGACAACTGGGCCTCCTTTCAGGAGCAGGAATCTTCTACAAGCCAAAACCAGGAAACAAAATGAAAACTGAACCACACCAACCAACGGTCCGGGGAATAAAGTATAATTTTAATAAAATAATCCACACAATAGGTTAAGTGCTTTCATCTAGAATATAACAGACTTCATCAGAACAAAGTAAATGAATACACCATGATTTAATACAATAAGTTAATAAGATAGCCAATCAAAAAATGAGCCATTAAAATCAATTAAAACTAAAAGCAAAACCACATTTAATAAATATGTTGAACTTCCTAAAAGCAACCCAAAACTATTACAATTTATAAACTTACAATGTAAAATATAATACATGTAAAGTAAAATAAATGTATACATACATATTTGGCAGGTAAAGTTTAGCTGCCCTAATCTTCAGTATTAAATGACATTTCAATTTCCAGTGTACTGCAGATTAGGGCAGCTAAACTTTAACTGCTAAATATGGATACACACATTTATTTTGGTTAGCTTTACATGTATTATATTTTACATTGGAAGTTTATACATTTTAATGGTTTTAGGTTGCGTTTAGGGCACTCAATGTAGTAATGGTGAGTGTGGAAGAGGTGAAGAAGAGAGTACAGCCAGGATGGAGTGGGTGGAGAAGAGTGTCAGGAGTGATTTGTGACAGACAAGTACCTGTAAGAGTGAAAGGAAAGGTCTACAAGAGGGTAGTGAGACCAGCTATGTTATATGGGTTGGAGACAGTGGCATTGACAAAAAGGCAGGAGTTAGAGCTGGATGTGGCAGAGTTGAAGATGTTAAGATTTGCACTGGGTGTGATGAGGGTGGACAGGATTAGGAATAAGTATATTAGAGGGTCAGCCCAGGTCGGAAGGTTTGGAAACAAAGCCAGAGAGGCAAGATTACGTTGGTTTGGACACGTGCTGAGGAGGGATGCTGAGTATATTGGGAAAAGATGATAAGGATGAAGCTACCAGGTAACAGGAAAAGAGGAAGGCCTAAGATAAGGTTTATGGATGTGGTGAGAGAGGACATGCAGGTGGTTGGTGTGAAAGAGCAAGATGCAGAGGACAGGAAGAAATGGAAACAGATGATCCGCTGTGGCGATCCCTAACAGAAACAGCCGAAAGAAGATGAATGTATTTATTAAATGTGGTTTTGCTTTTATTTTTAATTGATTTTAATGGCTCGGTTTTGATTGGCTATTTTGTTAACTTATTGTATTAAAGGGCATAGTGTATTAATTTACTTTGTTCTGATGAAGTCTGCTATATTCCAGATGAAAGGGCTTAGCCTATTGTTTGTATTATTTTATTAAAATTATATTTTATTCCCCGGACCATTGGTTGGTCTGGTTCAGCTTTTATTTTTGTTTCTTCCTTTCAGGAGCGCTGAAAAGCTTTACCAAAAAACGAGTCTCTGGACTCTTGGTACTGCAGGCCACCTTTGCCATGAGGGCAATGTAGTCCATTTGAGTACCCCCCTCTGCCTCTGGGGTAACTTCCACCATGTGTGTCTTGGAAAGATCCTTGGGATTTTTTTCAACCAAATTTTCCCAAGAACCAAACGTTAGCAGAAGTTCGGCGTACAACAGCCCTCTAGACAACCAACAGTCGAAAAATAGAATACATCCACAAAACCAGAGTTCTTTTAGGAAGTCTCTTTGCCCAATTGGTCCAAGAAAATAACTGCCACCAGGAACAGTCCTGAATGAAATTTTAGCTAGTGAATCAACAATTTAGTTAACTTAATAGTGGAATTTATGGACATCATTTTGCACAATAACTTTATCTTTTTCAGTGGGGAATTTTTTAGGCAAAGAAAAGGAGTTGCCATGGGCGCTCCTTGCGCATCATCATATGCGAACATAGTGTTATATAAATGGGAGAAGTCCACCAAACTGAAGCAGGTGCTGGAGAACAAAACTGAAAACACAGACCAACACCGAGAAGAGGCAAAGCCAATAAATATCCAGCAAAATCCAAGAAAATGCGATAAATTCCACAAGACTCGAAATATCATAAAACACAGGTTTATTGTGAACGCCAGTAAAACACCTTGATGCTCGTTTTCGTTACTCCGGTAACTTCATCAGACAATGAATACACTAATTCATCTCCTTAAATACATGCATCCTTTACCTGATTAATGCACTAATTAAAACTTAAAGAAAACCTGCTGAAGTTACTTTACTAATTAAAACTTGCATAAAAACAATCCTATTTTCTAGTAAATGTTTATATATCAAAATACACCATACAAGGGAGTTTTAATATTTATAGGGAAGCTGAGATGTTCTTGATAACCCCACCTTCTAAATTGAAACTGCTTTTAATTTTAATATTGGTTTAATAGATATATAGTCGTTAAGCCCAGGTTCCTTGTTAGCCTCCAAGTAAATTTGCCAGTGTGTTTCCCTCTGTTCTAGAATAGTTTGCCATGGTCCACCCCTAGAGTCCAGTCGGACACTATCCAGAACAAAAAACAGAAATTTAGCTTTGGAACATATATGTGTATGTTTGAACAGGGCATTGGTAGTATTCCCTCTTTGGATATCATAATTGTGCTCATATATTCTGCGTTTTAGGGACCGCTCCGTCTTGCCCACGTAATATGCAGGGCATGAATTACACTTGGCCAAATAAACAACCCTTTGACTGTTACAGTTGTAAAATCCTTTGGCTCTAATGGTCAAGTTTTTTGCTTCCAAAAATACTTCCTCTAAATGTGCAATATATGAGCACTGAGCACAAGATCCGCATTTGTAAGTGCCTTTTCTGGATCTGTAGGAATGAGTTTGGAAGGGCGTTTTTTCTAATATGTTTTTAATACTACTGCCCTTGCGAAAAACTGCCTTCATTTCCTTACCATGCAAATTGGCCAAATCAGTGATCTCTGTGAAGGTTTCCCATTCTCTTCTAATTATATCTCTTATTCTACTAGAGTTGGCACTATACTGTGTAATGAAGGCTTGATTGTATTCCAACTGTGGTGTCCGAGGAGCTGATACTTCCTCCCCATGTTGTAGTCCCAAAATAGGTCTGAACCTGCCTGTTCTTTCTTTTCTGACCTGTTCGTATATATTCTGTATCATGTCTTTGGGGTACCCTCTATCTAGAAATAAAAGTCTGAGGTTCTCACACTCTTTCAAAAACTGCTCTTCATCAGATGTCATTCTGGAAATTCTGACATACTGGCCTTTAACAATCCCTTTCTTTTGATATACTGGATGCGCACTGTCATAGTGTATATAACTATTGGAAAACGTAGGTTTCCTATACACTGATGATTGAAACTGGTGTTCACTGTTGATACTGAGCTCAACATCCAGGTATTCCACCCTTTCCGTGGTAACTTGATATGTGAAGGTAAGGAAATTGGTAGTGCCAGTTAAATATTCCATAAAGTCCGTAAGTAGACTGTCAGATCCTATCCAGAAGATACAAATATCGTCTAGGAACCTGTAATATGCCACCCAATATTGACTATAGGGGCTATTGAGCACATATTTGTTTTCCCAAATGGACAAAATTATGTCCGCGTAGGTAGGGGCACAGTTAGCTCCCATCGCTACCCCTGAGGTCTGTTTATAAAACTCCCCTGAAAAATAAATAAAATTATTATGCAACACCAATTCCATAAGCTGCAAAATAACAAAATTGTCATTGTTATTAGATAAGGAATTGGCTGCTAATGCTTCCTCTAACCATAATAACCCAGTGTCATGTGGAATAACAGAAAAAAGGTCCACTATATCAATGGTCAAGAACTTGAGGTTAGAACTCCAAAGTTCAGGCGTAACCTGCCTTAAAAATTCCCATGAGTCTTTCAACATGTGGGTAGATTTCGGCCATAATCTTTTCAATTTGAAATCCAGGTATTTGGAAAGTGGGGAAATTTTGGATCCTTGTGCCGCGACTATGGGCCTCATAGGTGGGTCCTCTATATTTTTGTGTACTTTAGGAACACCAAATATAGAAGGCACCCTAGGTTGAGGATTATCCAGGAAAACATAAGTACTGTAGTCGATAGCTTCCTGGTCCAATAGATCTTTAATGACCAAATCCAATCTCTGGTATGCTATATGAATTTCATTGAGGGAAACTGGACTGTACCTAGCTTCATTTTTTAAGATGGCATTCATTTTGCCTTCGTATATGAGCTGGTCCATAATTACTGTTCCTCCCCCTTTGTCAGGTTCCATTACTCGAATGTTGGCATTTTGTTGTAAAGCATATAATAACTGTTGTTCAGGGATGGTTAAATTGGAAGTGTACCCACCCCTTCTACAATGGTTCCTGATCTGTTGTTCTATCCTATACTCTAAATTTTTTAGTTGGGGGTGTAAAGGTGGATTGTATAAACTGCTTCTGTGTAATCCAGCACTTGGGTGAGACTCTCCTGGGCCTAGCAGGTGTACTAGGTTCAATTTCCTAATAAATAGCTTAGTGTCAATAATGACTTGAGTTGTAGCACTACTCCTATTAGGTACATATTTAAAGCCTTTAGTAAAAAGTGTGAAGTATGTGTCATTAATATTGAGTGAACTGTAATTGTATATAGTGTATCCTCCTAATTGACAAAGTGGCCCCTCATGGTTGCATAGATCTGGGCTAAGTTCAGCATGGCTTATTCCCAAAACTGAACCTGTCCGGGATGAGGGTTCCTGTTGTTCCTCATCTTCTCTCTCTGTGAGTAACCCTGGGGGGAAAAAGACTGTTCATAGTGTGTTTTTCTTTGATTCCTGATTCTTTCTGATCGCCTAGGGAGTGGTTCTAATCCCTGCTCCTGACCTTTCTCATGTTCATTATTAAAAGGTGTTTCCCCTGTATCTAGCCCTGGTCGTGTAGTATAATTTCTTCTATCAATACTAGAAGGTGGTATGGGATAAGGACAGCCTTCCTCGTATTCCCTCAGGTCCCTTTGTAACTTTTTGTGTTTTCTCTGCAGTATAACTGTGCATTTATTGTCAACATCCTTCCTAATTTGATAATACTTTTGAGTTTCTAGTTCAACCTGAAACAACAAGTCCGTAGTGACAGCATGATTATACTTGTTAATGTCCTGGTCTAGTTTAGCAATGTCAGCTTCGTTTCTTTTTATTATAGCTCTTATGATATCCAGCCCGCATTTGTCAAAGGCGGAAATCAAGTCATGGTGAAAGTCACTACCAGCCACGACATTGCTGGGGTATTTGCACACACGTAAGCCCTTGGGCACAACATTTTTGCTCAAACACTCATTCAGGTACATGTTGTCCAAATGCAAACTGCGGTACCTGTACAATGAGGTCTCTAGTGCGGCCATGGATTCCCGGAAACTTGTTGTTTCATCTGCCCTGGTGTTCACTGGCCCCGGTCGCTGGAACGTAGGAATATCCTGATACCATTCCTGGAAGGTGGAGGGTAGCCTGATGTCCGGTCCGGCTATTCCATCGGAACGCTGTTGACTCGCATTCCCTTCCTGTAGGATAAGCGGAGTTAGATGAAAGTCCGTCACTGTGTTAGAGCGCCCTCTATCATTGGAGGATGGTATTACAGGACTAGGGCCAGGATTAAGGTGACTTGTAGCTTCCGCGTTAGCTTTATTGTTAGTATGACAAGGTTGTGAAAGTAACTGATGAATACCTTGCCCCAAAGGTAACAATAAGTCCAAAAGTTGACTTAGCTGCCCAGTCAACTTGCGAATTTCCCCAACTTCAGCTCGAAAGTTGGGTTCCTGGATATCGGCCGTTACACTCTCCCCCAAGGCTTCCATAACTGAACAAATCCACCAAACTGAAGCAGGTGCTGGAGAACAAAACTGAAAACACAGACCAACACCGAGAAGAGGCAAAGCCAATAAATATCCAGCAAAATCCAAGAAAATGCGATAAATTCCACAAGACTCGAAATATCATAAAACACAGGTTTATTGTGAACGCCAGTAAAACACCTTGATGCTCGTTTTCGTTACTCCGGTAACTTCATCAGACAATGAATACACTAATTCATCTCCTTAAATACATGCATCCTTTACCTGATTAATACACTAATTAAAACTTAAAGAAAACCTGCTGAAGTTACTTTACTAATTAAAACTTGCATAAAAACAATCCTATTTTCTAGTAAATGTTTATATATCAAAATACACCATACAAGGGAGTTTTAATATTTATAGGGAAGCTGAGATGTTCTTGATAACCCCACCTTCTAAATTGAAACTGCTTTTAATTTTAATATTGGTTTAATAGATATATAGTCGTTAAGCCCAGGTTCCTTGTTAGCCTCCAAGTAAATTTGCCAGTGTGTTTCCCTCTGTTCTAGAATAGTTTGCCATGGTCCACCCCTAGAGTCCAGTCGGACACTATCCAGAACAAAAAACAGAAATTTAGCTTTGGAACATATATGTGTATGTTTGAACAGGGCATTGGTAGTATTCCCTCTTTGGATATCATAATTGTGCTCATATATTCTGCGTTTTAGGGACCGCTCCGTCTTGCCCACGTAATATGCAGGGCATGAATTACACTTGGCCAAATAAACAACCCTTTGACTGTTACAGTTGTAAAATCCTTTGGCTCTAATGGTCAAGTTTTTTGCTTCCAAAAATACTTCCTCTAAATGTGCAATATATGAGCACTGAGCACAAGATCCGCATTTGTAAGTGCCTTTTCTGGATCTGTAGGAATGAGTTTGGAAGGGCGTTTTTTCTAATTGGGAGAAGCTTTACATTCATTCCACCAAATGGAAAGATTTTATATTATTTTACAAGCGTTATTTGGATGACATTTGTATACTTTGGCAAGGCAGCAAAGAAAGTTTTCTTGAGTTTTTTAGTTATATAAACTCTACGACAGATTTTCTTTCTTTCACCTATGACATTAGTGAAACTTCTTTACACTATTTGGATGTACTTCTAACCAAGGACACAGAGAGCATGCACTTTCAAACACAGATCTATAGGAAGAACACTTTTTCTAATGCATTTTTGCATTTTGATAGTTCCCATCCTTTGTACATCAAAAAAGGTATAGTCAAAGGCCAATTTATACGGGCCTCAAGGATGTGCAGCTCCCTTGATTTGTTTTTAAAAGAGGCACAATTTTTGAAGATTTTATTTCTGGAAAGAGGTTATCCTTCTCAACTCATTCAACATACAATCTTAGAAATTGTTGAGAAAAGGGATTCAACATACCCCCCTCTTTTAGGTAAAGGACTGCCGTTGCCCAAATTGTCAACACCAAGCCTATTGAATACGCAGAAGAGTTTTGTATACACTTACGCTAATGATTCACAACTTATTGAAAACACCGTACGTTCCTTTTGGCCCATTTTAACATCACAGGAAGACATTCGAACATTTCTCCCTGATAGTATACATTTTACAAGGAAATGGGACATAAATTTAAAGGGCATGTTTGAGCAAGCATCACACACCCAGAATTTCATTTCTATTAATTATTCATTTAAAAAGAAAGGCTCATTCAAATGTGGGATGTGTAACCAATGTACCCACATGTTACACGACGATCATGTGTATCTACCAGCCAGAAAGTTAACTTTAAGAGCCCAAGGTCATTATTCTTGTATTTCCTCTGGGGTGGTCTACCTCGGCATCTGTCTTATCTGTCACAGTTTTTTACGTGGGAAAAAACGAAAGAATGCTCAAAAAGAGGATCTACGAGCATCTTTATGACATAGAAAAGAAAAAAGAGACTAATGCCTTTTTTAGACATTCATTAGTTTGTACTCACATGGTCATTAGATTTTTTTGTCCTGGAGCGAGTCAACCAGGACCCTAGAGGTGGTGACTGGGAGACATGCCTCGCGAACAGGGAACTGACATGGCAGCTTAAACTAGATGCCACCAAATTTCCGGGCATGAACGATAGTGTTAGTCTTGCCAGTGTGCTTAAGGCAAACAGGGATATGTTATGACTGTTTCATCCAACAATATGTTAAATTTAGCTTGACATGGAATTTTGTTAGTGGATCACATTTTATTATTTATTTGGATGCTTTATTGAATCATTATATGAATTTCACATGTTTTTTATAGGTATCGTAATTTTTCAAAACCTTTCACATTTATACAGTTGTTCACTATAGATGTTCTATATGTACATTTTAAGTGTTTGTGAAAATCATTCTTCAGAGTTTTTAAATGTTTATTTTACAAGTTGTTCATCTTACTAATTTAATACTAATATAACACTGATCGCATTCCCCGTTTTAATTCTGTTGTATTATGCTTGTACTCCATTTGTGTCTTATGGTTCCAAGAATTTCTCTTTAGTTTGACAGTGGAGTTACACAATACTATCAATGGTTGTTTCATGAGTTTTTTTAACTAAATTACAGTCAGCTAAAAGCTTTGACATTTAAACATGTTCATTAAGTTTTTATACGCACTTGGTTTTATCTATTAACGCATACACCTATTTTCAAACCATATTTGGTTTGTAATAAGATACAGAAAGCACTGAAGCACTTTAAGTAAGGCTCTTTTGGATAATTCTAGGATGTCTTTTAATTCAATGAACTTCTTAATTTCTTAATTTTTTAATTATTCAATTTACGTGATGTTTGATTCAGTAATTGGCTTAGCAGTCAGAATATATAAACTGCATTGCCACACCTGTATTGTATCTTGAAAAAGCCTGGGATTGCCAGGCGAAAGCGCTCATTTTTATTTATTCTGTGCTATATTAAAGAAGATTTTTTCTGACTCAAGGACTGTTCCTGGTGGCAGTTATTTTCTTGGACCAATTGGGCAAAGAGACTTCCTAAAAGAACTCTGGTTTTGTGAATGTATTCTATTTTTCGACTGTTGGTTGTCTAGAGGGCTGTTATACGCCGAACTTCTGCTAACGTTTGGTTCTTGGTTTATTTTGTTTTTAACCACATTTTCCCACCACCTCGATGATTCCTTGAAAAAGGTCTCTGGGGCTGTGTGGAAAAACATACGCCCATGGCAGAAAGGGTCTTTCCATTCTTCTCACACCTGGATAATGTGTCTTTTACCTTGGGGGCCAAAAAGAGAAGTGCTGGTAAAAGAAGCACTGACAAACAGAGACTTAAAGGGCTCCGCAAAATCACATAAGTGCATCCAGGCTGGTCTCCTAATGGCAATGCCTGAACCTGCTGCCCTTGAGGTTCTTTCTGCTACATTAGAAATGAGCCTCTTTGAGGAGCTGGATATTGATTGCAGGGTTGCCAAATGAGAGATGATGGATGCTTTCACCTCTTCAGAAACAGATCCTGAGAAGGTGTTGGATAGCTTCTTAATCAGATCACTCTGTAGCCTTGTGAAATGTGCCAAACAGTTCAGGGACTTTAAGGTGAAGGTCACTGAAGCATAGACATGCTGAATCTGTCCATTGCCCAAGATTCTTAGTGGGGGAAATGAACACTGTAACTTTCTTCAGCGAGTTCCTTCTTAGTGGCCACTACCATAACCATGGCATCAACAGGCACACCCTCAGACCAAAATTTTTTATCATCTGGAGAGCTGTCATAATTTTGTCAGACTTCCTGGGAATTTGTACAATGGTGTCTGGATCTTTCCATGCCTGCGTGAGACCAAGTTAATGAGCTCATCGGCAGGTGGAGTCACCCAGGAGGTAGATGGGTCTGTACCAAATGCCTCCCAGGGTACATATTCTTCTGATGAAGGATTGCTGGACTTTCCCACCTCTCTGCTTCAGGATTTCTAGGATGTCTCTTAATGAGACATCATCAGGAGTTGATCATGGGGCCCTTCATCTTTATCAAAGTCTGTATCTTTGGTGACAGATTCAGGGGAGTCTAAATGTTTCCTCTTACATGTTCTCTTCTTAGTGACCTCCTCAGTGAGTTTTCTAGGGTTATGTTAGAAGAAGTGGGGATACCCTGATGAGAAACCTGGGGCTTCAGTACTGGCTGTCACTGTGGAGAGGGTAGTTGACAGTCCAGACACAGAGATGGGACAGATGTACACAAAGGATCAGAGGGGGTAGGCACTGAGTCAAGGGTGCAGATAGGGCTCTCTCTGTGACCACAAAGGCAGACTGCCCCAGGGATGTATAAGATCCCGGATCCAAGACAGGATGTCTCTGACCCACAATCTCACCCTGCACTGAGGCTAGTCCACATTAGGCTGAAGTCAGAGCAGAACTGACCATTGCCAAGGCTCTGAGGTGTAGACATGGCTCTGAAAACTTTGGAGTTGAATGTAACACCTTGGACCTGACAAGGTAGAATCAGCTCTGAGAACAATCCTGATATGACTGAACAGAAGAGCTCAGAGCAAGCCTCAGATGAGAGGATAAAGGTTCCAGGCAACTCAGATTCAAGAGCTCTGAGATCTTGAAGGGAGTCAGGGGAGGAACTGATAAAGGAGTAGTGGTTACAAATATCTCCTGACCCAGTGGAGTAGGAGGTGAAAGGGTATTTGACTGGGTTTGCATCGAAAGGATCCTTCTCACTAACCTCTCCACATCTTCTTCCTTAAGGCTTCTGAAAGAGCAAGCTCCTCCCGAAAAGGAGACGGGACCCTGGATGGCACTGGGTCCACTGAGGGTGAGTACCTGGTCCTAGGTAAAATTTCCACATCCAGAGATCTTTTAGTCAAATCTGAGGGGGTGGGGGTGGGCTGATCTGATGTATCTTTAAATTTAGCAATTTTCAGATCCAAAGAGACAGTCGGATCCAAAGACCGTTTCTTACCATGCTTCCGATCTGAAGAAGCCATCGGATCCAAAGTTTTTGATTTTTTTTCTTTTTTGGATCCAAGGAATCTGCGGGATCTGGAAAAGATCTCTTAAGCGACTTCTATGAGGCCTTAGAAGAGGCTGTTCAGGCACTTGGAGACATTTGAAACATTTTTATTGGCTGAGTTGTTCAAGATAGTGCCTCGGTGAAGGAGGTTGGAAGTAATCCTTTTAAAATAAGCTTGTTCTTGCATTCAACCAGGGCCCTCAGGATGAATGTATGACAGATACAACAGCTTTCTTGAAGGCAGAGGGGCCCAAGACAATACACACAGTGTATGTCAGTCAGAAAGAGGAATTTTCTGACCACATTTACAACATTTTTTTGAAGCCCGCTTTTTTTTTCGTTTTCTGACATCCTGAACAAAACAAACAGATGTTAGAAACATGACACTAAGGTCAAGCACAAGACCAACAGACCAACAACACAGAAAAACTAGAACTATTAACTGCAATCAACAGTAAGAAAAAAGATGCACAGATATATTATATAGTTTTTTATATATATATATATATATATATATATATATATATATATATCTATATATGGGTCTACCTGACATGGTCGACAGTTCATATGGTCGACACTCATTTGGTCGACAGTTCATTTGGTCGACAAGCAGATTTGCCCCCTTCCCCAATGTTGTGCAACCCTGGAGTTGATATATATATAGTTAGGGGGGTGTGGGGGGCACAGCCCCCCACATTGGGGGGTGTGGGGGCGATGCTTGTCGATCAAATTAACTGTTGACCAAATAAACTGTCGACCATGGCAGGTAGACCCATATATATATATATATATATATATATATATATATATATATATATATATATATATATAAACTGAAAAAGAGAGGGGAAAAAGAAAACTACCCTCCAAACTTATTAAAGAGCTACAAGTCAGAGAAGACAGAAAAAAGGTAAAAGGGAGAAAGCAATTACTAATGATAGTAATTTATAGACTACACTAGTACACAAGGGAAAAGGAGCTGGAAAAGGTCAAAAATAAATAGTTATTAAAGAGAAAAAACACTTATCTAAACCTTAAAGCTCGAGAGTCTATAACCACATCTTTCGTTATGAAGAGCAAACAAGATCTGGGATTACTGGAGTTGGTGCATGCTGGGTAAGAAGCTCTAGAGTGCTAAGTTGCCACAAGCTTTTGCAACAGACGAGTCGGATCTGACAAATCGGATCCGAACCCATCAGTTGATGACAGAATGAAAATTGACAACATCAGATCCACTCGCTCTTCCAGTAGTTTTCTAAGGATGGGGGTTGGAAGGAGGGGAGTTGAGGAAGAATGAAAATTGACAACACAGATGGAATGATATAGTGAGTACATAACTTCTTTATTTGATGTTGTCAATTTTCATTCTTTCCTCAACTTATGGGACAGAGTCTCCAGATACTTAAAATCCTGAGCAGACTCAAGGAAGGAAATTCCTGAGTATCACTGAACCAAATGATGCTCTACCTGTGGAGACCAGATCCAATTTGTAATGAGTAACAAAGGTATGGGGAGTAGCCTAGGTTGCTGCTGTCATGGACACTCTAGATTGTAAAGCTGAAGAAGTTGTCATGGATCTAGCTGAATGAGCTCATAACAGTTTTGATAAAGCAATATCCAATTTGTTATAAATAAAAGAAATACAGTCAGCCATCTGGCTAAAGTTATTTTGGTAACTGCACTGCTGGACACAGTCAGTAAAGATGAACACACCAAGCGACCACCAACAATCTAATTTAATTCAAAGATTAAGCGCTTTCATTCCTCACAGGGAACTTCATCAGAATACATAGTAAAACATCACAACTACTTAAATAACACACACAATTTATTACATAATTAAAAGAACACCAACTACTGGTTCACCTATTAAATTGAAAAATTAGAAAATTATACATGTCAACCTTTTGGATGTTAATAAAATATTAATATATATTAAAACAATATTGTCTGGGAACTTTACATTTTTTGGAATTCATCATTTTTCCTCACGTTTGTTATCTAAAGTTTCAGGGCTCTCATTTTCAAGGCAGGAGTAATGGAATAATGTTCATTAAGGCTGGGGGGGACAGGTATCCAGTCTTAACTGCTTCATTAACTCCTTAAATTCAAGACTGGTTTCCCAGTCCCAAACCCTCTCAGGAACACTGACCTGTTCCAAAACCCAGAACTTGTAACTGGCTTGGGTGCATTCTAAAGAATGCTTGTAAAAGGCATTGGTCCCTTTTTCTTTACTAATTTCATAAATGTGTTCATAAATCCTTTGTTTGAATTTTCTCTCAGTTTTCCCAATATAATAAAAAAAAAACACTCTGTGCAGTAAGCTATATAAATCACCCCTTTTGCATAACAAGTGAAGTAACCAGATGCAACTAATTTTTAATTTGTCCCCCAAATCTCTAAATCTACCTAATTTGAAATTTAGAGACACTGGTTGCACATACCACACTTAAAAGTACCTTTCTCAGATAATACATTATCATTTCATACACTGATTTCTTATGCCACTCACAGGAATTTTAATGCTTATGCACTCATAATTGACGCGCAAAAAGCTTTTGATAGAGTGAACTTAGAATGTTTGTTTGATATTTTAGCATATTTTAATATACCTCAAGAATTCGTTTTAACTTTAAAAAAAACTATATAATAATCCCTATACAAATCTAGTTATTAATAGGAATCTCTCAAAAAGAATTCAAATTAAGAATGGTACCCGTCAAGGATGTCCGTTATCTCCTATATTATTCAATCTATATTTAGAACCATTATTTCTACATATCAAACAAAATATTTATCACAATGCTCCAATAATATATGGTACGAAAATTTCCATGGTTGCTTTTGTGGACGATCTAAATATTTACTGCACGACACCTGTTTCAGATATCAAGAAAATATTAAAAGCTGTGGAAGACTTTGCAAAAATATCGAATTACAAAATAAATTTTAAAAAAAACCAAGGTATTTCCGTTAAAGACACCTACACCCTTTTCGCTTTTACCATTGGTAGGTCAGGTAAAATCCGAAGAAAAAATAAAATATTTAGGGGTTGTTTTTTCAACAGATAATAGAGACTTTTATGTAAATAATGTTAAGCTAATTTGGGAGCAGATAGTCTCTGATTTAAAAAGATGGAATAATCTGAAATTACCAATAATGGCAAAGACCTCAATTATTAAAATGAACATACTTCCCAGAATATTATATATCTTTAGAGCTACTCAAGTTCAAATTTCTAGGAAATGCCTGCCTTGAAAATGAGAACCCTGAAACTTTAGATAAAAAATGCAAGGTCCAAGAAAAAAATGTTGAGTTCCAAAAAATTTAAAGTTGCCAGACAGTATTGTTTTAATATATATTAATATTTTATTAACATCCAAAAGATTGACATGTATAATTTTTTAATTTTTCAATTTAATAGGGGAGCCAATAGTTAGAGTTCTTTAAATGATGTAATTAATTGTGTGTGTTATTTAAGTAGTTGTGGAGTTATACTATGTATTCTGATGAAGTTCCCTGTGAGGAATGAAAGCGCTTAATTTTTGAATTAAATTAGATTGTTGGTGGTCGTTTGGTGGGTTGATCTTTACTGACTGTGTCCCGCAGTGCTGTGCCTTTATTAGTTCCAGTGCGCCAGATAAGTTTGTTTGGTTTTCTTGGTTTAGTTGTCACTCAGTCTTTTTCACAGTTTTTGTTTTTTTATTTTGGTAACTGGTTTCCCCAACTTTATTTCTGAAAATGAAACAAATAATTGGTCAATTTTCTTAATGTTTTTTGTTCTATGTAGGTAAAAACATAATTGCCTGTGAACATCTAATAAGTGTAACATATAATTGCCCTTGTTAGCAAATTTGGGAAAGAATACTAGCAAATTAATGAACTGATTGATATTAGAGTCGGATACCACCTTAGGGAGAAAGGATGCATTAGTTCATAATGTAACTCTATCCTTGTGAAAGATCAAGTATGGTGGTTTTGAAGACAAGGCATGAATCTCTGAAATTCATCTGAAAGAAGTAATGGCAACTAAAAATATTGTTTTCCAAGACAGATACTGAAGATCACACCTACCTGCTGGTTCAAAGGGGGGATGGATAACTGCTTGCAGCACTGGATTTAGATCTCATGATGGAGTACGGTCTTTAACAGGAGGCCTTAAAAGAAGAGCACCTCACAAAAAGGCTTTGCAGAGCTTATGAGAAGCAATGGCAGAACCTTCAAATCCAATGTGAAAATTTGATATTCCTGCTAATTAGGCCTTAACTGTTAAGGAACTAGCTCCTTTTTTAATAAGTACAGCCAAAAATTCAAAGGCAGGTACAGCGTATCCTAAGCCGCCAGAGTCACAGATTCAATCTAATAACAAATTCCATATCGTCAGAGAAACTGTGGAATTAAACGATACAATGCATGAAAATTCATCATCGGTTGATACACAGCAACCTGCAGTAGCAGTTAATATGAACAACAATGATGCACAGGAGGATAATTTAAGGAGAAGTAATAGGATAAAACAAAGGAATAACAACAATAACATGAACAATGATAAAAACAATCATTAAGGAAACAATCCACAAGCAACTACACCTTATTCGAAACAGGGTTTTCAACGATGCAATCAGAGAAAGCAGTGGAACAGGAGGAAGAATCACAACCACAAGAGATAATATACTATAATGAAGCAAATTCGTTGGTACTGATAAAAAATGCACAACAAGATTTTTTAATTTACAATTATTCTTCTTTTACTGTCACAGAAAAATTAGCTAACATCTTAGCTAAGGGTTCCACCTTTGTACCAACTAGAAAGATGAATTTGGCCAAAACCATCTGTGACATCAAATTTTTTGTGAGAAAATTGAACCTTAGACAACTTTTAGGAGAATCCGGGTCAATCGAAAATCCACTGAGAGTGGCTAGTTGTTACAAGCCCCCTCTACATTTCCCACTACACACATTCGAGAAAATGTGTGAAATAGACTTGCGACAATTGCATCAACAAAAGAAGAATTATTCTTATAATCTCACCAGGGACGAAAGAGATAACAACCATTTATTAACATCGGCCAATGTAAGAATTATGAACCCTGACAAGGGAGGGGGGGCTAGTAATTATGGATATTTTGGATTATAACAACAAAATCTTAGACCTCTTGAGCACAAATGCATATGAATTGTCATCACTCAACGAATATAACAAGTCCAACCAAAATTCATCAAGAGTTTTCTCAATGAGTTGCTCATCGAGGCAAGGATTGACTCACAAGTCTTCAATTTTCTTCTCATAGAAGCACCTAAGGTACCAATGATTTTTGGAGTCCCTAAGGTCCACAAAGATATCCACAATCCCCCATTTAGACCAATTGTAGATGGGAGAAGATCTCCTACATATGCCTGTGCAAAATTTGTTCATTGGATCCTCAAGAAATTTGTTTCACAGGATGAGTGGATAGTTAAAGATTATTGGGACTTTTTAGAAAAAATAAATAACATCATTTATCAACAAGAATACAATTTCATAACAGTGGATGTGAAAGATCTATATACTAGTATTCCTCAAAAACTAGGCATTGAATGGGTATTAGCTAACATGCGCCAGCAAAATGCAGAACCAAATGAAGTAACTCTGGTTGGTGAATTGCTAGATGTCATTTTATCTTACAACTTTATTCTATTTGAAAATCATTTTACAAGCAGAAAAAAGGAGTTGCGATGGGTTCACCATGTGGTTCCAGTTATGCAAATTTGGTAATGTCTTATTGGGAGAAAAACCATGTTTTCAATAATGATTTTCTCAAAGCTGCAATCATATTTTATGTTAGATATATAGATGATATTTTCATCATTTTTCAAGGGGATGAAAAACAGGCAACACAAATTGTTGAAGTGTTCAATAACAGTACAGAATTTTTACAATTTACATTTACATATAATCAGGAATCTATACCCTACTTGGACATAAATTTAAGTAAGAATAGATCACAAGGGGTATATGAAGCGAATATTTTCAGAAAATCTACTTATTCGAACAAATTTTTGCACTTTGGTAGTGCTCATCCTCTATATCAGAAAAAATCTGTGGTCAAGGGGCAGCTCGTTCGAGCTGCACGGATGATCACCACAGAAGAGAATTTCATTCAAGAATGCTTGAATTTAAAGCAAATGTTTCTCAATAGACAATATCCTCACCACTTTCTGGACCCAGTAGTGGAAGAAGTTAAAACAAAAAGATCAAATGGTTATTTTAAACCTATATTAAAGAAAAATCAGAACATTTTTCCACCAGACGTAACCGATTCACATCCTAGAATAAGAGAACGGGTTGATACTGTAAAATATAAATGGGCCTGTATTTTACGATTCTCCTTGGACTTCATGAGCATCAAAGTAATAATCCTGAAGAATTGGTATTTACTTAATGAAGATCATACTCTAATATCCAAATTAGGGTCGGTGCCAAAATTCATATGGAAAAAAGGTTTTAACTTTAAAGATATGTTCCAGATGCATCATGACATCAATTTGACGACTTGCCACAAGGGAGTGGTACAATGTGGCAATTGTCCATATTGTCAATACATGATTTCAGGTATCACAGTAATGATAAATGGAACTAAAATTTACACCAAGGGCAAACATAACTGTAGTTCTAAAGGGGTTGTCTATGCAGCAATTTGTCAAGCATGCCCATCTTTCTACATAGGTAAGACGGAGCGAAGATTAAGAGATAGAGTCTATGAACATCTAAGAAGTATTAATTTGTGAAAAGAAGACAACGCCTTAGCAAGACATCTTTCGGATCATCCTGAGCATACATTTTGTTTTAAAGTAATTTATCAGATTAAACAGGATATTCGAGGGGGACCTTTCAACTTATTGCTAGAAAAAAGTGAACTTTTATGGCAGATTAGGTTAAATGCCTTTACCTATCCTGGTCTCAGTGAGAAATGCTCTTTAATGTGCCTTCTAAAATTAAGAAGTTTAGAAAGATAATTTATGTACATCACTAATTCTTCTTTACATGATATATCTTTTTTATATGATATACTTTTTATATGATAAGTTTTTACTTCTCATCTATCCTAGTTTCTAATGTGTTTTGTTAAATCATACATTTAATTCACGATTGATTTTTATCTTCAAATTAATTTTTGATAATTTTTATGTATACATTTATATATATATATATATATATATATATATATATATATACTTTTATATATGTATTCGTTAATAAGTTAAACTGACACATTTCATAAACTTGAATAATTTTAGTGACTACAAGTAAATTTTATTATTTTACAATTGTAACAGCACTGTCACTTTAAGAAGCCACATCAGGTTTTTGAATTTTGGTTGGCTTCTAAATCAAAAGCTGCTGTAAAAATAAGATCCTTTTATTTAACAAATGTTTGTCGGTTTGTCTGAAGAAGTCTAACAATAGTGTTAGACGAAAACGTTTTTATAAAGTAGATAACGTTAATTTTATCAATAAAGCATGCCAAGAAGCGGGAGCCTAAGCGGTTTTCTTTTATTTACAGTTTGTGGTTTGAAGAGTTGTTTGTTAAAAATTCAAAGATGTTATGTATAGGAGCTGAAAAAAAGGATCAGCATTATTTTGATGTGCCCAGTAAACAAACCTTCTCCATTTACTGGAGTACAGCTTACATGTAGAGGGTTTATGGGAAGCTAAAAGTATGTGTCAGATGGGGAAGAGAGCATAGCATGTCTGGCTATTAATGAAATTGGAAAAGGCAGGTGGTCAGCCTGAGGCTTGGTATATCTGGATGGGTCATGCCGGTTGGGTAAGACATGAGGTCTGGTGTCAGATCCAGAATCCAAGGTTAGAGAAGTAAGTAAGGCCAAAGGAAGGGGAATCAAATCTGTCGAGGCCAGTAAGGTGCAATGAGGTTG
This sequence comes from Protopterus annectens, assembly GCF_019279795.1. NCBI lineage: Eukaryota > Metazoa > Chordata > Ceratodontiformes > Protopteridae > Protopterus > Protopterus annectens. The sequence continues at coordinate 261,050,837 of NC_056749.1, forward strand.
ACTTTGCTCTTCAACATGGCAGATCTCTCTGAAGGAATTTCAGGATTAGTGGAATTGGTGCATACACATAAGTAAACTGGAGGCTTATTCATGAAGCAGAACATCCCTCTGTGATTCCCCCTGTCAAGAGAAACATCCACTGTAAAATCCTCATGTGAAATTTGGCTAACGGTACTAGAGTTATAGCTGCTGCCATTGAACCCAGAGCTTGAAGAACCAAATGGGCTGAAATCCTGGTACTGCAGATTCTTTCTGACCTGTGATCTTACTGTCTGAACTCGAGGGAGGTAGTAATGCTATGGATGATTTTGTGTTGAGAAGTGCTCCTATGAATTTTAAACTTTGGGTTGGCTCTAGTTGAAAATGTTCATAGATTATGGTTATCCCCAGAAGGCAACATGTCTGAAAAACTTGGTCTTTTGCCTGTAACAGTTGATGCCTGGTCAGGGCGGAAAGGAGCCAGTCATCTAGAAATGGAAACACCCGGAATCCCTGCAGTCTCAAGTGAGCTGCAACTACTGCCATGCACTTGGTAAACACCCTGGAGGCTGTGGTGAGACCAAAGGGTAGAACTCTGAACTGGTAATGACTGGTTCCCAGCCAGAAATGCAAGTACTTTCTGGATCATCTGTTTGTGATAGCACACATCCTGAAGATCTATCAAGCACATCCAGTCATCCTTGCCCAGAAAGTCAGAATGGACTGATCTGTGACCATCTGGAACTTTGTGTGTTGAAATGACTTGTTCAATACACTGAGATCCAAAACTGGTCTCCAGTCCTCTGTTTTCTTTGGCACTATAAAGAATCTTGATTAAGTTCTGCATTCTATCTGGTCTGGCGGGACCTCTTGGATGACCCTTTTTTGTAGCAGCCTTTTTCCCTGAATTGCTGTCTGTTCCCTTTGAATGGGTGAAACACTGGGGATTTTTCTTGAAGTTGGAGGAGGAAGGGCAAATGGTATTATATAACCTCTGGTAATGATCCCCTGCACCCAAGTTTCTGTTGTTATTTCTAGCCAGGCACTCTGGTGCAGGGGAAAGTTGACCCCCGATTGCTTCCAGAGGAGAACTACTGGGATTCCTTTCTGGAAAGCTTGAAGGATCTGCCAAAGAAAGAATCTCTCCTTGAAGGTGAACTGCCGAGGTACCAGATCAGTGTTGCTGAATAAAGTAAGGTGCTGGTGCTAACTTTTGTGTTTTTCATTTCTTGGTACAGGTTTTTTGTGTGTTTTTAAAGAATCTCTGAACCCTTGGTTTTGTGGGCCACCTCTGCTGTGGGGGTGGCATCTACCATTGGAGTTCCCCCTGTTACTCCTGGAGAACTATCACCATGTGTGTCCTGGAAAGGTCACTGGGATTTTCTGAACCACATTTTCTCACTACCTCCTTGATTCCTGGAAAAGGATCTTTGAGGGGAGGAAAACCATATGCCCAAGGCACACAGGGGTCTTTCTAGCCTTTTCACACCTGGCTAATGTGTCTTTTACCTTAAGGCCAAACAAAGATGTGCCATCAAAAGGAGCATTGACAAAAAAAGACTTGAAGGGCTCTGCAAAATCACATATGCACATCCAGGTGTGCCTCCTTATGGAAACTGAACCCACTGCCATTGAGGTTCTTTTGGCAACATTTGAAATGAGCCTCACAGAAGAATTGGAAATTGATTGCAGGGTAGACAAATGAGAAGTCACAGATGCTTGCACTTCTTCAGAAATAGATCCTGAGACTGTCAGAAAGTTCCTTAATGAGGTCTTTCTGTAACCTGCTGAAATGTGCCAGATAGCTCAGTAACCTTAAAGCAAAGATTGCTGAAGCATAGATACACTTCCCAAACCTGTCCTTTGCCCAAGAGTCCTTGTTGGGAAGATGAGCAGTGGAATTCTCCTCAGAAAGTTCCTTCTTAGTGGCCACCAGCATGACCGTGGCATCAATGGGCACCCCTTTTGCCCAAAACTGGTTATACTCTGGTGCTGCCATAATTTTGTCAGGTCTCCAAGGTATTGGCTCAATGGTGTTGGGATCCTTCCATGTCCACCAAGAGATAAACTCAATAAGCTCTTCAGTGGGGGGAGTCACCCAGGAGGTAGACAGACCGGTACCAAATATCTCTAGGAATGCAGACTCTCAGACAAAGAGCTTCTGGACTTCCAGCCACCTCTCTATTTCAGGATTTCAAGGATGTCTTGGAACAAGACATCAGGAGGTGACCATGGGGACACTTCACTTTATCAACGTCTGTATATTCTCTAATAAATTCCTCTGGGGAATCCAAATGTTTCTACTTACATGCAAAACCACAAATAAGAAACAAAAAAGATATCCAAAATGACACACATAGACAGGAAACAGGATCCCAGTTTATTCATAAACTTTAGCGCCTCGATTTGAACAGTCCTTTAAGAATACCTTCTTGAAGACTGTTCCGGTCGAGGTGCTAAAGTTTATGAATAAACTGGGATCCTATTTGCTGTCTACCTGTGTCATTTTGGATGTTTCTACTTGCATATCTTCTTCTTAGGAACCACCTCAGTGGGATGCTCTGGGGAGGTATCAGAAGAAGTTGGGACACCCTGCTGGGAAGCCTGGAGTTTCATTACCAGCTGTCTCTGTGAAGAAGAGAGGTGAGACTCAAAGCACAGTGACAGCACGGTTACAGACTTAGGATCTGAGGGGGTAGGAACTGTCTGTGTTGCTGAGGAAGACAAGACAATCTCCATAAACATCCCCAGAGAGGGATAGGACCCCGGGTCTGAAAAGGCAAGCTTTTGGACAGTACACCATCCCTGTTCTGAGGAGTATCCCCCCAAGGCAGATGTCAGAGCTGAACTAATGTATGCCGAGGTCCCAAGGCACAGAGATGACTCCAAAAACTTTGGAGTTGACTTTAACACCTAGGAGCTGACAGGGCAGCCTTGGCTCTGAGACCTCTCTGGATCCAACTGAACCAAAGTGCTCAGAGCAAGTCTCAGATCTGAGGATAAGGATATCCTCTGATCTGAGGCAGCCAGGGGAGGACAGCTCAGATACAAGGAATCTGACCCCATGGTAGGAGTTAGAGGAGGAACTGGTAAGGGAAGGGTAGTGGAAGATTGGACCTCCTGGCCTAAAGGGGTAGAAGCCTAAGGGACACCTGTCAGGCTCTGCACTGAGAGAATTCATCTCAGCAATCTCTCCACATCTTCTGCCGTAAGCCTTCTGGAAAAGCGAGTGGAAATTACAGACGGAGACTTGGGGCTTTTTAAAAAGGTTGAAGGGACCCTGGAGGTGACAGACTCCACGGAAGGGGAATATCTGGTCCTTGGCAAGACAATTTGGCTTGATGATCCGAACAGTTTCTTTGACTAATCTGAGGCAGTCTGATCCGATGACTATATTTTTATGTTTCGGATCCGATGTTGAGGTCGGATCCAATAATTCTTTTCTTTTTTGGTTTGGACCAAGGATGAAATCTGATCTGACATTTTTGACTTCTAAGATAGTTGCACATGGAGTAACAGTGTATTTCTAGCTCTCCCAGTTTGAAAACAGAAACTTAGCAGAGAAGGCCAGTAGACTTGAGTTTATGGGTAAATTTCAGTAACTGGTTAGTAAGTGCACTGCCTGGATTCCAGGAATAAAGAAATACAGAAGACCTGTAAAAAATCAGCTACAAAAAGTGAGCAAGAAACACTGACTGGGGAGAGTTCTGCAGCTGTTCAGCAAAAGGCAATACAACCTTCAGACATGACTTCCAGTAACTTACAGGAAGATATAAAACAACTGCACATAGACCTGGTTAAAATAAACAAAACACTGATGGAGTATATCAACACAAACAACAAAAGGCTTGGAAAAAAATGGAAGAAACTTTAAACAGATATTCAGATGAGATGATAAAGCTGCAAAAATCAGAGTTTGAAATAAAGAAAAGGCTAGCTGACTATAGTACTGCTCAGGAAGATATGTTTAAAAAAATAATAGAATTAGAGGACAGACCATGGAGGGAAAACCTGAACTTTTCAGCTATATCAGAAAAGCTGGATGGAACAGACTGCATTAATTTTATGAAAGCACAAATAAGCAACTGCACTGGTATTCCAAAGCAGGAGTTGTTAGTTGAAAGGGAACACTGCGTGTATGCTCCAAACCTGGCTATAAGAAAGAAACCTAGACCTTTAATAGTAAAGTTGTTGCAATCCTACCAGCAGAAGGATATGATTCTGACAAAATTGTGGCAGAAAGACAAAACACTAAAAGTGGGAGACAGCAGAGTGTTTGTGGAGAATGATTACTCATTGTAAACCAGAGAGTAGAGGATCAAATTTATTCCACTATTCAGGGAATGTCCAGATGCAGGTGTGAGATTCAAACTACTGTACCCAGCCATCTTCAAGGTATTCTTCCCTGGAGGGACAAAATCTTTTTTTGATGCAGTACACACTAAGGAGGAAATACAAAAGTTTGTCCAACAAAAAAGTGAGCTGTGAAACACACGGAGATTCTGCATCTTGTTCTGCTGGTAATAAAGACCACAGAGAGACTGTACCTATGAAACCTTTTCCACTGTTTCAACAGAAAATGTTGGAGAGAAGGAAGGAAGCACAAGAGCTGACTAGAATAATTGCAAGTACGTTAGAAATGAAGCAGAGACAGGATTTCAGAAATGAACAGTAATAAAACCAGTAACTTAATATGGGATTACAGTGCAATAATTATATTTGTGAAATATGACAGAACAAATAAATCTGGAAATATTGGACTTTTTCAGAGTTTGTTGCACTTGTAGGGGACTCTAATGCATATGCCCTACTACATGTCATTAATGTTCAGAAAAGTTCTTTGGGGAGGCCAAGAGGAGGGAGAAAGTTAAGTGTAAGTAAGATTTTTTTTTCTTAAATAGTACCAGTTTTGTGACATGTGGTTTTCTTTACATAACTTAAAGTTTTTTCAGTTATTTTTTAAGTGTAATGGGGATTTTAAACAGGTGCTGCTGTTCTTTTTTTTCTTCTTCTTTCTCAGTTTTAAGAAATGTGGGCACTGCAGTGTATAAAAAAACCTGGTTAAAAAGCATGATAAGAGAGAGATTAATGTGCTTTTTCTCATTCTTGCATGGGGAAATGACTGTATTAAAAACATTAGATTAATTTTTTCAACAAGTTTTAAGAGAGAGCAAGTAAATGAAAAAGAACACTGAATATTATGGGGATTTTTTCTAGCAAATACATGTAAACTCAGTAACACTTTTGCAGCTAGTTTTCATGGAAATAATCTGATAGAGAGAGACTGGTTGCCTGGTTCTCATGTCTCCATGGAGAAAATCTGCTAGACAGAAACTGGCTACAGTCTGTTGGAGAGTGATTGACTGAGGGGTAGAAAAATAAAAGATTAACTGGCTAACAAGTACTGTTCTCTAAAAGAATTCAGTGTTTTTTCCAAAATAGATAATGTTCTCTGAAAGCATTCAGGGGCTTTCCCAATGTAGTTAATGTTCTCTGAAAACATTCAGGAGTTTTCCTAGATAGGAGAGCTATAAAGATAAGACAAAACCAATCAGCACTTAGTAGAAGCACAGGCTGTACCATGCGTCTTAGCATAGATGACCTTTATTTTAGGTTAACTCCAGTCTGTGAGTGTGGCTGTCAGTTTGTAACTTTTTTCTTTTAGGAGGGTAAAATTTCAATATTTAAAGGTGTACATAGTTTTGTGTGTTAGTATTAAGTTAACAGGTTTTAGAGGGGTACTGTTTGTTAATAGGCTTTAGGGGGTATTGCAGTGTTTTTGTTTTTTTTTTGAAGGCTTTCAATAAAACAAAAAGTTTTATAAGATGTGACATCGGCTCAAATGGATATGACAAGAAACAACTGTATAAATATTCATCCTGCCAGACAGTGTATGCATGTAACACAAAAGCTGGAATTAGACATATAACAAAAAAAGGTGTTATACATATAAGGTGGGAATAATAACATTGTAATACAATGATTTCTTTAATGTCTTTAAATGTAAATGGCCTTACAAATAAACACAAACAATAAAGAGTAGTGAACTATATTTAAAAATGTAGAGTGCAAATAGCTATGTTACAGGAGACACACTTAGAAATGAACATGTGAATTTGATGAAGAAACTTTTTCAGGATGATTGTTATTCAGCAGAACACATGGGACAAAAGAAAAGACGAGTACTTATATTAATTTCAAGAAGAGCTCCAATAGTGAGAGAAGAAGATAAAAAAGACAATAATGGCAGATTTGTAGTGCTAAGTGGCTACTGGCAAGGGAGGAGGATTACACTGGCATGTATTTTCATTCCATCTAACACTGCTATAATAGAGCTTAAGAAAATTCTTGGAGAATTAATCAGTTTTCAGCAAAGAATATTACTTATAAGTGGGGACTGGAATTTGATCTGCAGCAGTGAAGATGCTTCTGTGTGTCTGGGGGCCCAGAAGGGAAAATATAGCAAAGGATGGTAAATTTTTGAAGAAATTTATGAAAATATTTGGCATGGAAGATGTGAATTCAGTAATAGGAGCTTTGAGTGAATTTACATATTATTCCACAAGATATAGCAACTGGGATAGGCTAGACAGAATTTACATTTCACAGGAACATGTGCATTTAACTGAAGGTCTTGATACCCACCCAATAACTATTTCAGATTATGTGCCAATAATAGTTAAAATAAAAACACAGGGCAATGAAATAAAAATGAGACATTGGTGCTTTTCCACCTATCTGTTGAAGAGAGAGGAATTTAAGAAAAGGGAAGAGGAGATTATTCAGGAGTTGTTAGAGAGGATAGAAATTTATTCTGAAAATATGGCTAAGGAGTGAGATAAAATTAAAGTGGTTTAAAAACAGGGTGGAAATAAAAGAAAGGGGGCTATGGTTAAAAAGTAACAAGAATTATTTAGAGGGATTGACAAATGTGAAAGTATTGCAGAATGGGGGAATCTCATAGAACAAAGAGGATCAACTGCAAAATGCTAGTCAGAAAATAAGGGATTATCTCGATAATATGCACTAGATTAGAAAGATTGCTGTTAAGCAAATCTTTTTCAATAGTAACCCTAGAGCACAAAAATGTTTTGCACAATGACTCAGGCAACAGAAAATATAAAGGGCTGTCGCCAAACTTAGGGAACCTATAACAAAGAAGATAACAAGAGATCCTGTAGAGGTATTAGAAATATTTCAGAAATTCTATAAGAGTCTCTATAAAGCAGAGAAATATGAAAATCAAGAAAAGATACAAATGGAAATGTTTATGGAACCAAGGCTAACTTCGAAACAAAAATAGCTAAGGATTCAAAAGATAACCACAAAGCCTTCTTTAGCTATGTTAAGAATCTAAGTGGCAACTCACAGATATGCATTGAACTAGTGCAAAATAGCACAAAATATACTGAACCTACTGATATTGCCAACATCCTGGCAGATAGATTCAGTGCAAATTTCACCCCCTCTCACCCCCAAAAGGGCCCACAACAATACCAGAAAATTGTAGTGTCCCAGAAATCACAGAGGCACAGGTACAAGCAGCCCTTTCAAAAGCCACAAACACAGCATCAGTGGTGCCAGATGGTGTCCCAGGCTACGTCTTGCACGAACTACAGAACAAACTAACCCCCACCTAAACATGCTGTTCAACCTCAGGCTCTCCACAGGCTATGTGCCCATAGAATGGCGCACAGCAATGGTTATTCCACTCTACAAAGGAGGGGCCACAACTGACCCTGTTAACTATCGCCCCATAAGCCTGACTAGCCTGGTCTGCAAGGCTATGGAGCGCATCATCATGGAACTCATTAACAAAGACATTTGGAACTTCCAAACACTTGACCTGACCCAGTTCAGCTTTGTTAAGGGCAGATCATGCCTACTAAACCTGGTTGACTTCTTTGAGACAGTCACCAAGGTGATAGACGAAGGAAAGGTGGTTCATACAGCCTACCTTGACCTCGCCAAGGCTTTTGACCCCATTCCCCATTCGGGTATTACAGAAAAACTCACCAGCCAGAACATAAACCCCTACATCACGAGATGGGTTGCCAACTGGCTTACAGACAGAACTCACACAGTAAGAATAGCGGGCTCCAGGCCCGACTCTAAACCAGTCACAAGTGGTGTCCCGCAAGGCTTGGTCCTGGGACCCCTACTGTTCGGCATATACTTCTCAGAAGTACAGGCAAACACAGGAGGACTATGGCTAACCAAGTTCACCAATGACTGCAAACTGGGAGCCAAAATTGACTCTCCGGTTGACACAGACATCCTCCAAAAGGGCCTTACTGAGATGGACACCTGGTGTCAAAGTCATGGCCTCAAGCTAAATGCCAAAAAATGCATAGTCATCCCGTTTGGGAAAAACAAAACACCCATGAATTACCACATAGGTGGCAGCCCCTTAACACAGAAGAGGTAGTAAGAGATCTGGGGACCCAGGTAGATAGTAATCTCTCCTTTGACAATCATATTGCCAAAATAGATAGGAAATCCTTCTATGTGGCCCATCTAATTATTAAAGGGCTCACATCTAGAAATAGAGAGGTTATATTGCCCCTCTACTCATCACTCATCAGACCCATTATAGAGTAAAATGCCCCATTTGAGATGTACTTCACAAGACACTTCCAGCAGCTGGAAAGACCACAAAAGTACCTCACCAAGAGGATTACTGGCCTCAAACATATGTCCTATGCAGCCCGATTGAAAAAACTTCAGCTGTACTCAGTGGCATATTGCTTACTCAGAGGTGATCTCTGCCTGACTTACAAAGCCATGTCCAACTCAGAATTAATGGACATGCGCCACCTAAAGAAATCCAAGTCACTGCGAGCCATGCACTCTAGTGAGCTAAACCTCGCCACAACAATAAATAGAACATGTTGGAGAGATGGATTCCTGTCACAGAGACTCCCCTTGCTTTGGAACAAAATTCCAAACTACATTAGGCAGAGCCCCTCACTAACACTCTTCAAGAGAAACCTTGACGAGTGGATGGGTAACAGAAAATACACCCCTGGGATCACTTCATTAGCTCTGCTTGACAGAGGATCAGTTAATTACTCAATGGGGCGGTGAAAGCCGAGACACTCTGGCTAGGATTATACATGCACTCGGGCAGATAGCCTAGTACCTACCTATCAACCTAAGAGTTAAATATGCAAAGGTTAGAGGTAGATGAGGCTGAATTACTAACAGGATAGCGGCAGATGAGATAAAAATTGTGATGTATAACCAAGCTAAAGGAAAGTCCCCAGGAATAGATGGTATTCCTGTGGAAGTTGGAAGCCAGGAGAAAAAAAACTGATAAAGATCTGGAAGGTTTTAACAATATCTTAAGAGAAGGAGAAGTATGACTGTCCTGGAAGAAAGCAGTGGTAGCTGTAATACCTAAACAAGGTAAGGATACATCAGATTTAGCTTCATATAGGCCCATTTTAATACTAAACCATGATTATAAAGTGTTCATGTCTATAATAGCTAAAAGCATGGCAAAAGTAATGCCAGTACTGATAGATATTGATCAATGTGGTTTTGTAGAGGGGGGCAAACATTTGACACCATTAACAGAACACTGGTGATCCAGAGGGAACCAGAATGTATGAAAATACCATTGGTGTTGGTGAGTCCTGATGCAGAGAAATTATATAAGGTTGATTAGGAGAATATATGAGGGAGTGGAGGTGAAAATTAAAACAGTTGGGGTCCTCCCTGATAATTTCTGCTTGAGCAGAAGACCCAGGCATGGGTGTCCTCTTTCCCCTTTATTATTTGCATTATATTTAGTACCACTGGCAAAGAAAATAAAGGACTCAGAAATTCAAGAATATAATTGGTATGGTAGTCAAGAAAAGCTGGATTTATTTGCAGATGATTTTATTTTGTACCTGACAAAACCAGAAAAAGATATTTTCAGTGTTGTGGAACACTTTGAGACAGTTTCAGATCTTTTTTGGATACAAAATTAATGAAGCTAAAACAAAGGCAATAACGGTAACCAACATATGAACTGGTTCCGGAATGCCCATACTTATGGGGACATGACAAAATGCAATATTTAGGAGTATGGATTAAAAATGATTCTAGTATGGCAGCTAAGGATATGTGGGAAGAGAATAAACAAAAGATAATACAAAAACTGAGAAAATGGATGCGTTGTTATATTGATATGCATAGTAAGATGCAAGCAGTTAAAATGTTTTAGTCCCTTTATTCTTAAACACAGGTCGGGCATATTTTTAGCAACCAGGGGAGAAGTTGTGGGTAGCAATTAATAAAGGGCTGAAGGACTTTATATGGGATGGGAAGACGGCAAGAGTCAAGTGGGATAAGCTGATTCTTCCAGTAGAACAGAGGAGATTGGGATTACCCACTCTGAAGCGGTATTTCAGAGCAACACACTTCAGACTCCTATACATAGCATAAGTAGAAAACTATAATTTAAAGTGGAAAGAGATGATGATGAAATTCAGGGGAAGCTCAAGAAACAAGGAGAGACTGGGATTTGGGATGCAGGCCTTTAAGGAGAACAACAATCATCATGCAGAATACTATATCCATAAATTAACAGAAAGTATTCTAAGAACTAAGCCAACACGGGACTGGAGAAAGGAGATTCTGCCGATAGGGATGACTGCAATTAGGGATACAGACAATAGGCAAGAGGGGGCCAGAATTTATTAGAGAAAACTGGCAAAGGAACCAAGGCATTGGGAGTGGGTCTATATTATCTTATCAAAAAGCCATTCCATCGAACGGCTTTTCATCGACCCCTAAAATGTGAAGTCCCATTAAAGAGGGCATCCAAATCAGTGATTTCTTTCCCTGGGAAAGAAATCGCTAGCCCTACCATGAACTACACATCACTTTATAAACATTACAAAGTGGGGGGCTTTGCCCCCTACACCTCCCTTACTAAATATACCAACTGCGAGATCACACCACAGTGTTGCTGAACTGGCTCCTGGCACAAAATAATTAAATGTACTTCACACAAGCAACAAATATAAAAGCTGTTTCGTTGGTAACTTCTGTGTTGATGAACACTGGTGTGTCACGCAAAATGTTGTGGTGTGTCACTTTAGACACGTGTGTCATAGGTTTGCCATTACTGGTCTAGGTGCACAGGCAAAAACTAGCAACTTCCAAAGTAAGATAAAATAGATTAGTGACATACCATGTGATCTCTAGCCAAAATAAGTAAATCAGTGTTTGATTATAAAACTGTAGAAGAATCTTTACACAGATATTTTACAGAGTTAGCATTATATAAATATGTATACAGCTCATATGTTTTTTATGTTTTGGAGAGGGAGGGAATTTTGTGTTGTTCTAATGAAACAAGAGATTAGTTTCAGTTGGGACAGTATTAGACAAAAATATATAAAGTGACAGAAACAGACTATAAAGAATCAGTTTCACAACAGAAAGACTAAGAAATAATGCAATTGGAGTAAAATATAAGATTCATTATGCCGCAATCTAACCTATTATTCTGAAATGTTAATGGATTGATGGACAGGATAAAAAAACAAGACAAGATGTTGACTTACATTTACAATAGTAAAGCAGAGATAATAATGTTACACAAAACTCACCAGAGTCTTAAAAAATATGAAACTACTGTAAAGTGTGAAGCATGGTGACTTTACTGGAATAGAAGCACAGGAAAATAAACAGAGCCTTAATATTAATTAAAAAAGGTATCCATGGAAATATTAAGGAACAAATTAATGTTAGAGTGAGATTTCTAGTTGTGACAGGTTACTGTAAGAACATAAGAATTACACTGGTTACAGTATATATTCCACTGAAAGCACTGAGACAAGATATAAAGAATATAATGGGATAAGTTACAGCATTTCATCAAAGACACATGGTAATGGCTGGAGACTGAAACATTAAAGAAATTAGGGAAAACATCTCTGGAAGGCCACAATCTCATGGAATACCAGCTGAGGGCAGTCAGAGAAATATTTGCATGCATTTGGTCTCACTGATGCAATGAAAATAAAACAATGAATTGGAATACACACATTTTTCACAGAAATATTCTTGGTCAAGGTGAGAGAGATGTTACATAGAAAAAGAATGCTGTAACATGGTGCAGTAATGAAAAACATATCTAGTGATAGTGTCAGACCATGGAATTATACAAATTAATTTTTGTAAGCAAGTAAAAGAGGTTGATCATACTTTATGCGTAATGTTATTAGATTTGTGACTATATAGTAAGGAGCTCTACAAAAGTGTCTTCCTTATTTCCTACAGTTTACCAGTCTCCAGCCATTACCATAAATCATTGATGATTTGCTATAAACTGTCCCATAACACAGGCATTTTCCAGTATTTCTTCTAAAAAGAAAGCCATTTAATGATTGGGTAGAACAGACTATGTGGAATGTCATATTTGAGTGTAGTGAAGAGCTTGCAAAGGCCTAGGATAACTGTAAAATGAGGATTTAAAATGTCATAATGAAAGCAAACAAGATATGGAATAATATTTATAAGTGTCCAGTGAGATTTAAAAAAAACTAAGGGATTTGCAGCAGAAAAAAGAATAAGTGAGACATAACAATTTGAAGATCAACTGAAAGAAGCTAGAATGTTCACATAAGAATAGTCATAAAATATGAAAGAACAGACGGCAATAGTTTTGAAACAACTATTTTTACAATAACCCAGGAGCAACCAAAACACTGCAACAAAAGGCTGAAAAGATAAAATAAAATCAGGAATTATGAGACTGGTAGGGTATGGGTGGACCAGGAAAAGTATAAATGTAATGCTAAATTAGTATAGTATACCATGTAGACAAGTTTGAGGCTAACAGTTAAGACAAGAAGTGGCAACATATTTGAATGTTAAAACTTCTTCATTTAACAGAATTAGAAAGAGTGGCAATAACATCAAAAATAAAGGAAACTGAAATTCAAGAAGAAATGAAAAATAACTCCTGGAAGTCATAGAATTCCAGCAGCAATGAGGAAAAAGAAGGAACAGAAGATAATAAAAGTCTGGCTAGTACCTTTTAATAGCAAGTTTTCTATGTGGGGATGTGTTCTTGACTTAGAAAGTAGTAGTAGTACTGGTAGTTACACCAAAGAAGGGGAAAGATCATCTTTATCCAGGGTCATATCAACCATTTCAATTCATAACCATGAATGCAAACTTTTTATGACAATTCTGGTGAAGGTATTGCCAGGAATAATAGACCTGGGTCAGTGTAGGTTTATAGAAAGTAAGCAAATATTTGATAACATTAACATATCCCGTATAATTCCAAAGGATACCTTGGACAAAAATAAATCACAAATATAAAACTGTTTTGAACACTGAAAAAGCAACTAACATAATGGGTTGGGAATTTATAGAGAGATCATTTGAGTTTTCACATTAATATCATTACTATTTTATATCTACAAAGGAGCACAAGTTAGGGTAGAGTATGATGGTAAGCTGTCTTAAAGAGTATTTAGTCTTACAACAGAAACTAGGCAGGGGTGTCCAACTTCAGTATTACTACTGCCTTGCAATTGGCACCAGTAGCCAGAGACAGGATATAAACTGAGAAGTGTTAATTAGAAAGTAGTTCTTTTTTGGACTTGTTGCTTGTTACCAATCCAGAACATGTTACAAAAATTATATTTGATAAAGTGAAATGTTTTACTAGTGTAGCATAATGTAAAGTAAATGAAACAAAACAAAGGTGATAGTAACAACTTATATCCCTACATGTGACTTGGTACAGACCTTCTCTATTTTGTGGGGTCATGATAAGATACTTGGGTACTTGGCTGAAACTGGATGCTGAACAAGCAACTAAAGAAAATAAAAATAAAAGAAAAAAAGATTATGTATAAAATAAAACTATGGAAATTATTTACCGACATAAACATCAAGTTGCAAGTAATTAAGATGTTTTAGTTCCACTGCTTCTTTATGCAGGTCAGACTTGTATGTATCAAATGAATATGAAAAACAAAAGTAAGGAGTTTTTGTCGGATAAGAGAGGAGTATAATGAAAAAAAATAACACTGACAAATGAATAGGGTGGTTTGAGATTACCAGATTTGGAAGCATAGTACACAGTCACTCATCTTAGGTTAATATACTTATTTCAGGATCATGTGTGGGCATTTAGGCAGATTTAGGACAGGAATATGAAGATCACTGGAACTTCCAAGATGGTTGCACACTGAATAACAGCTTATTTCTAGTTCTCCCAGTGTGAAAACAGAAACACAGAAGAAAAGGCCAGTAGACTTGTGTTTATGGGTACATTTCAGTAACTTGCTAGTAAGTGCACTGCCTGGATGCCAGGAATAAAGAAATACAGAAGACCTGAAAAAAATCAGCTACAAAAGGTGAGGAAGAAACACTAACTGGGGAGGGTTCTACAGCTGTTCAGCAAAAAGCAATGCAAACTTCAGACATGACTTCCAGTAACCTATAGGATGATACAAGACAACTGCATACAGACCTCATTAAAATAAAACACTGATAGAGTATATGAACAGAAACATCAAAAGGTTGGAAAAAATGGAAGAATCTCTAAACAGATATTCAGATGAGGTGATAAAGCTGCAAAAATCAGAGGTCAAAATGAAGAATAGGTTGGCTAAATATGAGACTGCTCAGAAAGAACTGTTTCAAAGAATATTAGAATTACAGGACAGAGCAAGTTGGGAAAACCTGAAATTTTCAGCTATACCAGAGAAGCTGGAAGGAACAGACTGCATTCATTTTATGAAAGCACAAATAAGCAACTGGACTGGTATTCCACAGCAGGAGTTGTTAGTTGAAAGGGCTCATTGTGTGTATGCTCCAAACCTAGCTATATGAAAGCAACCTAGACATTTAATAGTAAAGATGCAACCCTGCCAGCTGACAAAACTGTGGCAGAAGGACACAATACTAAAAGCGGGAGACATCAGAGTGCTTTTGGAGATTGATTACTCACTGTACACCAGGCAGAAGAGGAGTAAAAAACGGTGGTGGTGCTGTGGTAGCATTGTCGCCTCACAGTAAGATGTTGTCCTGTTCGATTCTCAGCTAAAGCATCTTCTGTGTGGAGAGATGCGTGAATGGGCGTACCTTCGTTGAAGGTTGTACGTCAGGGCTGGCAACTCGGTACGTAAAAATCTGCTGCCAATCATTAGTGGACCAGAGTTCTGCTGTGGTGACCCCTAACTGGGAAAAGCTGAAAGATACAACAGTCAGGGAATGTTAAGACACAGGTGTGAGGTTCAAACCACTGTATCCAGCTGTCTTTAATGTATTCTTCCCTGGAGGGACAAAATCATTTTTTGTTGAAGTGCATGCTAAGGAGGAAATACAACAGTTTGTCCAACAAAAAATGAGCTGTGAAACAGAAGGATATTCTGCTTCTTGTTCATCTGGTAATAAAGCCCAAAGAGAGGCTGTACCTGTGAAACCTTTTGCAGTATTTCAACTTTAAATGTTGGACAGAAGGGAGAGAGTATGAGAGTTGACTAGAAGAATCAAGAGTATGCTGGAAATGAAGCAGAGACGGGATTTGGGTGATGGAGAAGAAAAGTAATAAAACCAGTAACAATGTAGGATTGCAATGCAATAATTATATTTGTGAAATATGACAGAACAAGAAAATCTGGAAATTTTTACTTTTTCAAAATTTGTTGGACTTGTGGGGTATTCTAAAGTATATGCTCTACTTCATGTCATCAATGTTGGGAAAATGTTTTGGGAGGGGAAGCTAGGGGTGAAAGCTAACTGTAAGTAAAGAAAACATTTTATTTTGAACCAAATAACTGAAACCACTGCTGGTGAGGGAAAGAAAACGGACACTACAATCTAGTTTGAACATTTTCGTTCAATTTAATACCTGTCTAAAACATCACATGTAATTGGTAACCAATAAAAATGTGTGTTCAATTTACTCTAATAAATAATTAATGATGTAACCATTTAACTCTAACAGTAAGGGGACACTACACATGTAAAACTACCAACATAGTTTATTTAGCTCAATGCATCTCTTGTGAGCATTTTTACATTGGGAAAACTATACATACTTGGAACAAACATATTTATGAACATACTTTGGCCATTAGGAAAAAGGACATGTCTAACCCTTTGGCCAGACACTCTTCAGTGTCCTTTGTTCAAAATGTTTTCCTTTTCAGTTTTGGAAAGGGTAAACAATGCACCATTCAGTGGAGACTTTAAAACACTTCTAGAGTGTTGTGAAGCAATTTGGCAAATTATGTAAAACATTGACCAACTTCCAGGTCTAAACAACATGATTAATATCAAATGCTTTTTACAGGCCAGAGATTTTAGTATTATTATTATTATTTTTTTATGTAAGTGTATTTACACAATCTGTGATTTAAATGTATATATATGTGCATATATATTTTTTGTAAAAATGGTTACATCATTAATTATTTATTAGAGTAAATTGAACACACATTTTTATTGGTTACCAATTACATTTGATGTTTTAGACAGGTATTTGTATCTTATGATACATTTGGGTGTATTTCTGAAGAAGTTCAGTAGCATTAAATTGAACGAAAATGTTAAAACTAGATTGTGGTGTCTGTTTTCTTTCCCTCACCAGCAGTGGTTTTGGTTATTTGGTTCGGATTCATTTTTCTGTGCTTTAGTTGTGAAACATTTTATTTTCTTAATAGTAATGTATTTGTGGTGTATAGTTTTCTATGCATGCTATTTTTAAGTGTAATGGGGATTGTAAACAGGTGCTGCTGTTTTTTTCTTTTTTCCTCTCTTCTCTCTCTCCTCTTGAACAGTCTTACAAAATATAGGCAATGTAATGAAAAAAATGCCCGATTAAAAAGGCATGACAAAGTTAAAATTAATGTGCTTTTACTCATTCTTGCATGGGGAAATGACTGGATTAAGGACAGTAGACTGGTTTGTTTTAAGAGAGAGCAAATAAATGAAAAAGAATATGGAATATTATGAGGCCTTTTTGTCTAGCAAATGCATGTATACTTAGTAGCAATTCTACAGCTGGTTTCCATGTTTCCACAGAAACAATCTGATAAAGAGAAACTGGCTGTCTGGTTTTCATGTTTCCATGGAGACAATCTGATGAAGAGAAGCTAGAAAGAGTCCGCTGGAAGGAGATTGGCTGAAGAAAACGAAAAAAAAGAGAAACTGGCTAAGACATAATGTTCTCTGAAAGCAATCAAGGGTTTTCCCAGCTGGGAGAGCTTTGAAGATAAAACCAATTAGATGAAGTAAAGTTTTCTCAGTTTTCTTTTTTTTTTGGAAATGCAGTAGGGATACTAATACAAACAGGTGCTTTTGTTGTTTTTTTTTTTTTTTTTTCTTTTTCTCCCTCCTTCTCTTCATTCAGTTTTAAATAATGTAGGCACTGCAATGTACAAAAACAAAAAAAAATGAGAGAGGAAAGGGGCGAGAGGGGGTGAGAGGCGAAAGGTCTGTCTAAGAGAGTATGACAAAAGAAAAATCATTGTGCTTTTTCCCCATATTTGCATAAGGCAAGCACGGGGTTAAGACCTTAGGCATTATCCAGTAACAAGTTTATTACAAAGCATGTAAATAAAAGAATATTGAATATTATAAGGTTTTTTTCTGGTAAACAAAGTATCCTTAGCAGTTTTGTGTCTGGTTTGCATGTCACTAGAAGACAATTTGATAAAGAGAAATGGCTTGAAGAAAGTGTTTACCGAAAGCATTCAAGTGTTTTCTCAGCTGAGAGAGCTATAAAGATAGAAAAAAATAAATAGCACTTATTAATAGCAAAGGCCATACCATGCATCTTAGCATGACTAACCTTTCTTTTTGGTTAACTCTAGCTTGTCTGTGAGGCTATCAACTTAGAACTACTGTTCTTATTAGGAAGCAAAAACGTCAATATTTGAAGATGTACATAGTTTTGTGTTTTATTATTAAGTTAATAGGTTTTACGGGGGTTTGGGGGAGTTTGTTCTGTTGGAGTGTTTTGAAAAAAAAACAAAAAGTCATGTAAGATGTGGAATAGGATCAAATGGATATGACAAGAAATAACTGTACAAAAGACCAACCTGCAGAACAGTATATGCATATAACATATAAGTTGGTACTAGATATTTAACAAAAAAGCAGTTATACATAAAAGGTGGTAACAACTATATAAGAAATCAATGCTTTCTGTAATGTATTTCAACTTGAATGATCTTATAAATATAAAAAAGAAAGAGTAGTGAACTATAATAAAAATGTAGAGTGCAAATAGCTATGGTACAGTAAATGCATCTGAAAAGAATTGAACATGCGAATTTGATAAAGAAAGGTTTTCAGGATGGTTATTCAGTGGAATATTTGGGGCAAATGAAAAGAGGAGTACTTATATTAAATTGCAAGAGGAGTGCCAATAGTGATAGAAGAGGAAAAAAGATAAGACTGGAATTTGGCTTGCAACAGTGAAAATGTGTCTTGGGGGGGCCTAGAAGGGAAAATATAACAAAGGAGGGTAGATGTTTGAAGAAATTTATGAAACTCTTTGGCATGGAAGATGTGAATTCAGTGGTAGGAGTTCAGAGTGACTTTACATATTATTCTCCAAGATGCAAAAACTGGGCTAGGCTATATAGAATTTATATCTCACAGGAACATGTGCATTTAATTGTAGGCCTTGAAACATACACAATAACTATTTTAGATCAAACACCAATAATAACTAAAATAAAAATGCAAGGTAATGAAATAAAAATGAGATACTGGCACTTTACCACCTATCAGTTGAAAATAGAGGAATTTAAGGAATGGTTTTTGGAATTCAGGCGCTACTAGAGAATATAGAATCTTCTTATGAAAATATAGCCAGGAAGTGGGATGAAATTAAAGTGGAGTTTAAAACTAGGGTGGAAATAAAGGAAAGAGAGATATGGTTAAGAAGTAACAATAATTATTTAGAGGGACTGACAAATGTTAAAATATTGCAGCTTCATACAGGCCCATTTCATACTAAACTATGATTATAAAGTGTTTATGTCTATAATGGCTAAAAGAATGGCACAAGTGATACCGACATTGATAGATATGGATCGGGTCTATGTTAAATCATCAAACGCTTAAAAAAGCGAACAATGATTTACTGAACCCATGTAAGCGAAAGCTTACAATCTTGAATGCTTAGAACAGTGATATTTTCTCAAGGGAAAAAAATCGTTCCACAAAACAAACAAAAATTATAAAACATTACATAAAGTGGGGGGATTTCGCCCCCACACTCCCCGATGTGGCAGGCTGTGCCCCCCACACCCCCCTACTTAAATATAACAACTCTGAGATCACACTACAGTGACAAAAACAGCTAAATAACGGAAGCGGTCAAGTGATTTTTTTTCCCCAGGTTAAGAATTTGCTTATATGCCATTTCGTTATTTTTGCCTTTTCGTGCTTTCAAGTTTGATCAAGATGCATTCGAAAGAATGTGTCTTCGATCATTTAATAGGAACCCATATAGATCAGTGTGGTTTTGTGGAGGGGAGCCAAATGTTTGACAATATTAACGGAACACTGGTGATTCAGAGGGATGTAGAATGTAAGAAAATACCACTGTTATTGGTGGACCTTATGCAGAGAAAGCATTTGACAGAGTAGACTGGGACTTCAAGAGCAGTGCAATGGAAGCAATTGCTTTCCCTGATACAATTATAAAGTTGATTAGGAATATACATCGGGGATCACAGGCAAAAATTAAAGTGGGTGGGGTCCTCTCTGATAACTTCTGCTCGAGTAGAGGAACCGGGCAGGGTTGTCCACTTTCCCCTTTGTTGTTTTTATTAGATTTAGAACCATTGGCAGAGAAAATAAAGGACTCAGAAATTCAAGGATATAATTGGTATAGTAGTCAGGAAAAGCAGGCCCTATTTGCAGGTGATATTATTTTATACATGACAAAACCAGAAAGGAAAATGATGGTGTTGTGGAACATTTTACAACAGTTTCAGATCTTCTCAGGATACAAAATTAATGAAGCTAAAACAAAGGCAATATTGGTAAATTATGTAACCACGCACAAGTTGGTCCAACAATATTCATATTTATGTGAACATAGTAAATAGTTGTATTTAGGAGCATGGATTAGGAATGACTGTTGTGGCAGCTAAGGATATTTCGGAAGAGACTAAACAGAAGATAATGCAAAAATTGAGATACTGGAAGTGTTGTTATATGGATATGTTTACTAAGATACAAGTAATTAAAATATTTTAGTCCCTTTAGTCTTATACAGAGATCAGGCATATTTTTTATCAACCAGAGGAGAATGTGTGGATAGCAATTAAAAATGAGTTGAAGGATTTTATCTGGGAAGGGAAGACAGCAAAGGTCAAGTGGGATAAGCTGATTCTTCCAATAGAACAAGGCAGACTAGGATTAACCAATTTGGGGGGTACTTCAGAGCAACACAGTCAAGGCTCTTATACATAGCACAAGCAGAAAACTAAACTGTAATTCAAAGTGGAAACGAATGATGATGATAATACGGGGGTGAGTTCAAGAAATAATGGAGGATTGGGATTTTGGATGCAGACTCTTAAGGAGAACAACAAAAATCATATAGAGTATTATATTCATAAAATAGCACAGAGTATTCCGAGAACTAAACCAGCATGAGAATGGAGAAAAGAGATTCTGTCAATAGGGATGACTGTGGTTAGGGATACAGATAATAGGCAAGAAGGGGCTGGAATTTATTGGACAAAACTTGCAAAGGAACCAATGTATTGGGAGAAAATAACTAGAAAGGGAAAGGTAACAGAATGGGAAGAGGACAAAAATTTATTTGGACTGCAGGTTAAAGATAGTCTTCCTTATAAAGGATTGAAATCAGAGTATATGTAAAGAGAAAGAAATGGGGTGGGGGTCCTAAATGAAAGACCAGCACTGGTGGAATTTTTAATAGACTCTAGAACAGAAACTGCCATTAAAAAAGAACAATTAGTCGAACATGTAAAATATTGCATGATAATTATAAGAATCAGAGAAGCTTAGAAAGGATTGGGAAGAGAGACTGGATAAGCAGTTTATAAACAGACAATGGGGGGATATATGTAGATCACCCAAATATGCAAAAAAGTGTAGAAGATTTGGGATCTTTACCTGGAAGTGTTTACATACGTATTTTTATACTCCAAGTAGACTCCAAAGAATTTTTCCTCAGGTGGATAGCAAATGTTGGAGGTGTGACGGGCAAGAAAGAGGTGGCTGGGAATATATTTTTTGGGAGTGTATAAGCTGGCAGACTTTAGGGTTTCCCTGCAGACAGCTCTGTTGGAGATGCTGGGTGAGTGGATTGGATTGACTGAGATGATTTTTTTTTGAGCTATGATACAGAATCAGAATTGCCTAGACATAGTAATGCCTTGCTGAGTCTAGTTATTGTAGCTACCAAAAAAGTAATTACTAGAAAATTGAAATTAAAGTCTAGACCAACTTTACAAGAAGTAGCGAATATAGTAACAGAGATGTAACAGAGATGAAACAAACGGGAAACGGGATCTTTAGAAAAGGGAAAGAGCAAATTACATAGGAAAAATGGGAATTGTGGGAACAATATATGCAGAGAAGGAATGAGGTTAAAGAGGTAGGATTTGAATGAGCTATATAATGCTTAACTGACAATGGCTGGCTAGGTTATAAGGAATGGATCATGTTTGCAACTACAGTTGTTTCGATGGTGTATGTGATGTGTAATGTTTGCAACTAAAGTGGTGTCAATATTGTTTGTTTTTCATTTATATAAATGTAAGAGTGCCTATGTCATAAGTGATAATGTAATAAAGATGTTTATTGAAAAAATGAATACAAGGGCATTATATACAACCTTGTATACATAAAACTATCAAGCATTTCCTTTGAAGGAAGTTAGACCTTAGAAAAATAGATAAAAATAAGAGACTGTATTATGTATAGTAAAAAAAAATAATGCATAGAAAAAATATAATAACCCTTTGGAAAAGAAACAACTGAGATTTTAGGAGCAGAAGATAACATGAGATGAGGTAATGAAATGGGAAGAAGCTAGATAAACTTTTTTTTTATAAACATCTTTATTAATATCACTTATTATATAGATGTATGAACACACTCAATTATAAAAGAGAAAAAAAAAAACTACAAATATTTTTTGTGTATTCTACAATTATGATTTCTGCCTTAATTATTCAATTTAACAGATTTCCCATGTCCAGCCATCACTGAAATATCACTACTCCTCCTGAACATTATGTATTGTTCCTCCAGATTCCATTTATTTCTATATAGTTTGTTCCTTTCATTTTCTAAAGATCCCACCTCCAAGTCTTTTATCTCTTTTACATTTAAAACAGTTTTTTTACTGCCATTTTCTAATAATTGCTAAACTTAGGAGGGCCTTACTGTGCCTAGTCAATTTATGTTTTTATATTTGAGCTGAAAAGAATAATTTCCTTAGTTAAAATAATTTGCTCCCCCAACATTTCTGTCAAAGTAACTTATAAAGAATTAATTTGC
Source organism: Protopterus annectens (assembly GCF_019279795.1). Taxonomy (NCBI): domain Eukaryota; kingdom Metazoa; phylum Chordata; order Ceratodontiformes; family Protopteridae; genus Protopterus; species Protopterus annectens. The sequence goes on from NC_056749.1 coordinate 261,073,340, forward strand.
TGCCCCAGTACTTCTGACAAAGTACCTTGTAGAGAATTTCTAAACCCAACTCATTACATTCCCAAAAAAGTATGTTCTTTTCCACTGCACCTCCAGCAACTGTCATCTGCCTATGGAAAAATTCCATGAGGCCTACATAGTGTATAAAAATACCCATGCAAACACTTCTGCGCAAAATTTTTATCCTTCTATATTTAGTTGTATACTTTGGTGTCACGTAAATATCCTCGGATTGGTTCTTTTTATATTGTCTTTCCATTCTCATTTCCCAGTCTTTTCTAATGTCTCTTGTTTGATTTTTATAGTTATCATGGGTTATTTTATACGCCCTACTAATCATACCACTTTTTTAATACAGCATCTGTTCTAGACTCAGCTATAAACCCAGCCAGAACTGGTCTTTCATTAAACACTCCCCTATCATTTTTTCTCTGTGCCTACACTCTTATCAAGCTCTAGAAAGGAAGTCAGTCTGGAACCCACAAACCAAACTTCTGAATAGCCTCATCCCATTTTATGACTTTCCTCTCCCTAATTATTTGATCTCAGTACTTTGATTCCTTTGCAAAATTTGTCCAACAAATTCCAGTTCCCCTTATCTATTTACTATACCTCTACTTGCAGCCATCCCTATTGGTAAAATCTTTCTCAATTTCTGTATCAGCTTAGTTCTCAAAATATTTTCTGCTACTCTGTAAATATAATATTCTGTATGGTTGCTACTATTCTCCTTGCATCCAAAATACAATGTTCTCCTTATCTGGTGAATCCCTCCCCTGTTTCAGCATCATTTCATTCCAATTTGATTGTAGTTTTCTGCTTGTCTCATGTATAGGAGCCTTAATTGTGTAGCTCTAAAGAATTCATTTAAATCTGGTTATCATAAACTGCCTTGTTCTGTGAGGAGAAATAATTATCATATTTAATATTTGCCTTCTTCCTTCTGAAACAAATGTATTCAATTATTTTTAATTACAGTACACAGCTTCTCCTCTGGTTGATTACAGTATGTATGACTTGTACTTGTATACAATACAAAAGGGAGTAGAAAATGTTTCTGTATTTGCATTTTACTAACCATATTCAAGAGCCTCCAACTTCTCAGCTTTTGTATTATATTTTATCACATATCCAGTGCTTTTAATCCAACCATCTAAATATTTCATCTTACGTCCCCCATAAGTATGGGTATTGCTGAACTGGCTCATGCATGGGAACATTGTTGATTGCTATTGCCTTGGTTTTATCTTTATTTTATATCCTGAAAAATTTTGAAATTGTCTAAAAAAAATTCCACAACACTGAAATATCCTTTTCTGGACTGATTAAATACCAAATAATATCATCTGAAAATAAAGGTAACTTTTCTTGAGTACCATATTGGTCATATTCTTGAATTTGAGTGCACCCTAGTTTCTTTGCTAATGGCTCTAAATAGAAGGTACATAAAGGAGAAATAGGACATACCTGTCTGGCTCCTCTGTTCAAACACAGCTTATCTAAAATGAGCCCTCCTACCTTGATTCTTGCCTGTGATCTTTCATACATCTTCCTAATGAACCCCTTATTATATCAGGAAACACCAAAGCTGCCATTGCTCTACTTGTAAAATGTCAGCTAACTTTGTGAAATACCTTCTCAACATCAAGAGCCACTAACAATAAAATGATTTCCTTGCATCTGCTTCCCTTTGAATCACATTCTGTTAATATTATCAAATGTTTGCTTTCCCGCCACAAAACTACACTAATCTCTATCAGTTTTGACAGCAGCCTTGCTGGTAGTGTCTTCCTTTTGAAATATTGTTTAACAAAAAAAATCTATATCTTCATCCCTTTTTTACCCCCTAACTTCCACAGGAATACCATCTGTTCCTGGAGACTAACCTGTTAATTAATTATAATTACACATCACCATTTTTATCTCATCCACTCTCACCACAGCTATTAATTCTTGACCCTCATCTTCTTTTAACCTTGGCACATTTTAGTGTTTCTTAAATATTTACATTTGTGCCTTTTCTAGTTTTCACAATTTTCTGCACTATATAGATTTTCACAGAATTTTCAAAATATCTCCAATACCTCTGTAGTGTCCTCTGGTAATTTTTCTAGTCATAGGCTCCCAAAGTTTGGCAATACCCCTTTCTATTTTATGTTGCAGTAAGTTATTGTGGTAATAGTTTAAATGCTCTGGGTTATAAAACTACCTTCTTAAAACCCACCTTTCTAAACTCATACACATTATCCAAATACTTATTTTCAATTTTGCACCAAACAAGTGGTCCCCTTCTTTTTCCATAAGATTTTCCTTAATCTGTAATACTTCAGACTTTCCTTCTTCTAAATAATTCCCATCACTTCTTTAACATAAATCTCATGCTGTTATTTTCACCATATTTTTAAATTCATTTTGCATTTTATCCCACTCCTCTGAAGAAATTTGTACATTTCATAGTACTACTGAATCATTTTCCCTATCTATTCCTTAAAATTCTCTTTGTGATAGGTAAATAGGAAACATACAGTGCCTCATTTGTACTTGATTACCTTGCATTTTCATCTTAAGGATCTTTATTGAATCATGGTCTGAAATAATTATTGGATCTGTTTCAAAACTTTCAATTCAGTACACATGCTCATGTGAAGTAGTTTCTGTCCAGTTTAGCCCAGTTATTGAACCTTACAGAGTAATATATAAAATTAAGTCTGTATTCCTATTAGTAATTTCACGTTTTATGTCAAATATTTTCATGTATTTCTTCATAAATATAATCTCTTTTGTTATAGTTTCCCTTCTATGTCTCTGTAATACAGCTTCACCATTGCATATTGGTTCCAATCCCCATCCATGAATAATATTCCCTGCTGGAAGATGATTACCTTTCCTATAATTCTCTTAGTTTTTAGCTAAAATATACAATGCAATGTAATCTTCCTTGCTATTAATCCCTTACATACCACACAAATCTACTATTGTTCTCTTTTTCCTCCTCCTCTATCACTATTGGAACCCCTCTTGCAATCAGTATTAGCCCCCTTTTCTTTCCCCAATACTCTGCTAAGTAACCAGAATTTGTATGAAACAATACAGTGTTGGTTTGGGTTTGTGAGTTATTGTGCAACTTCTTGCAAAGAGATTTTTATTTAGAGTTTATTTTCACCTCTACTTTTTACTGTTATAATAAGGTAAGACTGCAAGTGACAGCGTAAAGTGGTGGACTGGAGTTCAGAGGTACTTTCTGAATGACTTTCCTCTATACAAGGTTAGCTCAGTGTACTTAATTTAAAATTTAGTTGCATATTGTTTGTGATTATATCATACAACTTAAATTAAATGGCTAATTTTTAATTTCTTTTAGTTCTGTGGTAACTAATTTTGATTATTCTTTTAAAGTTGCTTGTTTGTAGCTGAAAATGGATTCCTTAAACGAGTATGCCATAACTGATTTTCTAAAGCACAAGTATCTTGCACAGTGCACTAAATACTATGTAAATATAAATGTAACATCTGACAATGTTGGAGACATGTTCCTCACATCAAAAGTTGGATGATTTGCTTATGATTAGTAGTAGTAAATCTAGGTTTTCCGATGATAACTGCGCTTGTGCAATTTGTACAGCTTGGAAACCTGTTGTTACTGACTAGGCTGATGAATAAGCAATATTAGGCAAAGTGCAAAAGAACACATTTAGGAAAGATAGTGTCCACTGGCAGCAAAGATTATTCACCCCCTAGTAAACATGATACTACTGAAGAGAATTTTGGAATTCAGCATACAAGTATTCAGTGATCTGAAGATTCAGAGCATGTAGAAAAAAATAAGAAAAGGAAGACAAAGAAAGTGTTTAATATTTATAATGCAAAGGACACTCCTTTGTTATATAATACAGAGATTACAGGGAATGGTAACCCTGTTCAATCAGAAAACATTTACTCTACAGAAAAAGCCATCATTTTTAAAACAGAGAAGTCAGGAAAAAAGAGGCAAGGGAAAACTCAAATCAAAATTGAACTCGGAAGGATTGAGGAATGTTACTGCAATAAAAAGAGAAAGACTAAAGTTCCCAACATGGCTCAAACTGTGGAAGTGCAAAAACAGCTGGATTAGAAATGTATGCTTGCAAATGAAATACTGTACTTCTCGTAAATAAGACCTTACCAGAGCATAAGACCTAGCATGGTTTTCTAGGGTGGTCATGATATAAACCCTACTCCAAAATTAATCCCTCATTATGATTGTCAACAACACACGCTGGACGTGTTGAATTATAAAATAATATTATTGACACCTGTTGACTGAGGATATCGTACTCTGCTGGCCATTTTCGGACCATTCGGACACCCAACTTCTTCCCTTTGCAGAAAGTTGTAAGATTATTTCCCTGGGAGTCCTCCATGATTCTTACTGTAACCCTAATCATCACTCACACTTGACGGTGGAGATTCTTGGCCCATAAGCACTGGCAGGTGTACTTTGGTCAAAGTACAGACAACACGTGTAAAGTGCGCACTTGTTAATGAATGTCTGTGGTTGTGTCTTAACTGTCACCATTTTGTGTTGCCACTCCGGTCTCGTAAGTCTTCAATTAACCCCCCCCCCGACAAGATGAGTGAAAAAAGAAAGAGCTATTCCGTTGAGTACAAGAAAGGAATCGTGGAGGACTCCATGGAAAGAACCTGATGGCTTTCTGCAAAGAGAAGCAGCTAGATCTCCAAATGGTCCGATAATGGCGTGCAGCGTACGATAACCTCAGTCAACAGGCCGACGAGGGAAATGCTAAGAAGTGCAAATGTGGATCAGGTCAGCAACCATTATTTCCTGAGCTGGAAGACATCATCTGTGAATGGATTGCTAACAGTAGAGCAAAGGCTTTGGTTGTGCGCAGGGCTGATATTCAAGCATTTGCCCTTGCAATGGCACCACAGTTAGAAATATCCCCAGAAGAATTCAAAGCATCACAACACTGGCTGGATGGCTTCCTTCAGCGATATGAACTGTCTCTAAGAAGATCAACAACACTGTTCAAGATGGAAGATACTGAAGTTATTAAAAGTGAACTTGCGTTGAAGTCCTTTGTTGATGACATCGACTTTTCTAAATACCAACTCTCCAACATGATTCCTATGGATGAAACTGCAGTGTTTATGGGCCAAGGATCTCAAACAACAATTTATCAGAGGGGTGCCTTGTCAATCTACATTCCCTCCACTGGTTATGAGAGTGCATGTGTTAACTGTATTTTGGCAGTTCGTCTAGATGGAAAGAAAAGCCCACCTCTAATCATTAGTAAGGGCAAGAAAGATAAAACTGAACGTGTTTCAGGCATTTACATTCTTGAAACCATAAAAGCCTGGTGCACACAAGCAGTTATAAGGAAGTGGGTCGATATAATGCTGCCAGTTGTTTTGCGAGGTGTTGGAAGAGGTCTGCTAGTATGGGATTCAGCCAGCACTCACCACGCTAAAGACATGAAGAAATTCCTTGCACAGAGAAGAACAGATCGAATAATGATTCCCGCAGAAATGACTGCCTATCTCCAGACTCTTAATATTGCAATAAACAAGCCATTCAATGACCATTTGCAAATGGAACGCAATGACTACATTGAAAATAGAATGGAGAGAAATCGGCATGGAAGCTTTGTGATGCCTAGCCTGCAAGAGGTCATGACTTGGGTGAGAAATTCATGGGATAAAATCACTGACAGCTGTGTTGCCAGTGCACTATGAGCAGGCTACTTGGACAAGCAGTGCTCATTTAAGGAGAACTCTATTGCTATGCATGACAGATTGGGGCCAATGGTTCTACAGAAAATAGTCTCGTAAGAAATTCAGGCCAGAATTTAGGGGTTGGAGACTTATGACAATGTTCCAGAAGAAGATGACATGACTGTATTTGAATAACTTTTCCATTACTTGTGCAACAGAATGGACTGCTTCTGCTTTCAGTTTTATTCCCCTCCTCCAATACACATGTACTGAGATTTTCTGTTAAGCATGAAATGTTGCACTGTGAAAGCCAAGGTGTAGATAGTCTGAAACTGAAATGTTTGTTGCACTGTTTATGTGGAATTCCCACACAACTGTTAACGTGTTACTTAGAACTGTTGTCCAATAACAGAAAAGTACCAAATAAATGTCAATTTGTGTACATGAATAAATGTCGATTTTTGTACATGAATAAATGGGGAAGTGAATAAGGCATCCCCTAATAATAAGCCCTAATACGTATTTTGACAGGGGAAAGAGTATAAGACCTGGTCTTATTTTTGGGGAAATATGGTAAGAAATGTAAACGGTGACAGTAATAAGACTAATGGTGATAAACATCATTCCATTGGAATGACTGATAGTGCAGATATTACTGAATTAGAAGTATGAGATTCTTCAGATCTGGTCAGAAATTATATACTATTAATAGGATATTAAATTATAAGAGGAACTGATGCTTACATTTTCAGAAGGGATAATGAACACTGAATAGAGGTATGCTTACCAAGAGCAAAAATACAGGATGTGAGTAGGGGATTAGAATGCCTTAAAGTATGGAGCTGCTTTTATTCATATTTTTAAACACCTTTATTAAATTAACACTTACATCACAGACAGACATATATTAACAGAAAAGAAAACACGTTAACATTTTTGTTCCATTTATCTACATTATACATCATATATCTTTCCCTTCTTTGTAACTATTGCCAGCCCAACATTACATAAATTACTGGATTCCTGGCTTTCCTTAAATCTACTCCTCCTTCTGAGTATTCTGCATGTATTATTCACACAATTTCCATTTATATGTAATTTGCTCCTTCCCTTTTGAAAACTCCCTTTTACAGTTCTTTTATATCTTTAATAATATTCAATACTTCAAATACAGTTAGTTTAGAATTTGATTTCCATTTTCTAGTAATTTCCTTTTTTTGGCAGCCAACAGAATTAAACGTAAGGCCTTACTAGGTCTAGGCACTTCAGATCCTGTGTCCCAGCCCATTAAATTAATTCCCAGACTTCCAAGATGGTTGCACACTGATCAACATCTTAACTTTAGCTCTCACAATGTGAAAACAGAATTGGAGGCACAACAGCCAGTGATACTGTCAGCTTGAGTAAAATTTAGTTACTGGTGAGTAAAGTACTGTCTGCAAATAAGAAAATGAGAGCATTTGAAAGAAAATCAACTAAAAAAAGTAGAGAGAAAACATTGACTAAGAAGAATCCTGCAGCTGTTTCCCAAAAAGCAGTTCAAGCTCCAGCTTTGATGCAAGATGTGGCTTCCAGTAATCTAGAAGAAAAAAAAAAGTCAAATGTGCTCAGAGCTGATTAAAGTAAATGAAACACTGCAGGAATATATCATCTCAAATAACAAAAGGCAGGAAAATGAAAAAAGCTTTACACAGATGTTCAGATAAGCCAATAAAATTGCAAAAATCAGAGGTTGAAATGGAGCAAGGGCTGTGCTAAGTAAGAGATTGTTTAAGAAGAGTGTTTCAAAAAATGGTAAAATTAAAAGACAGAGCATATAGGGAAAATCTGAGAGTTTCTGCTGTACCACACAAGCTATAAGTAAGACTTCCAAGATGAGTGCACATTGAGTAAAAACTTAATTCTAGCTCTCCCAGTGTGAAAACAGAAACTCAGCAGAGAAGGCCAGTAGACTTGTGTTTATGAGTAAATGGCTAGTAAGTGTACTGCCTGGATGCCATGAAAAAAGAAATATAGAGGCTCAGCTACAAAAAAGTGAGGAAGTAATACTGACTGGGTAAAGTTCTGCAGCTCTTCAGCAAAAAGAAATGCAATCTCCAGGCATGAATTCCAGTAACTTACAGGAAGATATAAGACAACAGCACAAAGACCTGGTTAAAATAAACAAAACACTGATGAAGTATATCAACACAAACAAAAGGCTGGAGAAAATGAAAGTATTTTTTAAAAGAAATTCAGATAAGGTGATAAAGCTGCAAAAATAAGATGTCAAAATGAAGAAAAGACTGGATGAATATGATACTGCTCAGGAAGAGATATTTCAAAAAATAATAGAATTAGTGGACAGATCACATAGGGGAAAACTTGAGATTTTCAGGTATATCAGAAAAGCTGGAAAGAACAGACTGCATTCATTTTATGAAAGCACAAATAAGCAACAGGACTGGTATTCTACAGTTGAAAGAGCACATCATGTGTATGCTCCAAACCTGGTTATGAGAAAGCAACCTAGACCTTTAATAGTAAAGATGCAATCCTACCAGCAGAAGGAGCTGATTCAGGCAAAACTGTGGCAGAGGACAAAGTACTAAAAGTGGGAGACAGCATAGTGTTTGTGGAGAATGATTACTCTTTGTACACCAGGCAGAAGAGGAGCACGTTATTCCACTATTCAGGGAATGTCGAGACGCAGGTGTGAGATTCAAACTGCTGCATCCAGCTGTCTTCAAGGTATTCTTCCCTGGAAGGACAAAATCATTTTTGATGAAGTACCATGCTAGGGAGGTAATACAAAGGTTTGCCCAACAAAAAAGTAAGATGTGAAACAGAAGGAGATTCTGCTTCTTGTTTTTCTGGTAATAAAGAGCAGAGAGAGACTGTACCTGGGAAACCTTATCCAATGTTTCAATGGAAAATGTTGGAAAGAAGGAAGGGATGATGAGAGTTGACAAGAAGAATCAAGAGTACATTGGAAATGAAGCAGAGACTGGCTTTGGGAGATGGAGATGAACAGGAATAAAACTAGTAACTTAATGTGGGTTTACAATGCAATAATTATATTTGTGAAATATGACAGAAGAAAATCTGGAAATATTGGACTTTTTCAGAATTTGTTGGACTAGTGGGGGACTTTAAAGGATATGCCCTACTTCATGTCATTAATGTTCAGAAAAGTACTTTGGGGAGAGGAAGATGATGGAAAAAGTTAACTGCAAGTAAAGATTTTTTTCTTAAATAGTACTATTTTTATGGTGTGTAGTTTTCTTTACATGCTATAAATAACGTTTTTTTTCAGTTTTTTAAGTGTAATAGGGATTGTAAACAGGTGCTTCCATTCTTTTTTAAATTTTTTTTCTCCCTTCTTCTCTCTCTTTTCTTGCTCAGTTTTAAGAAATATAGACATTGTAATGTAAAAGAAAAAGCTGGGTTAAAAAGCATGACAAGAGAAAAAAATAATGCTTTTTGTCTCATTCTTGCATAAGGGAAACCCTGGATTAAGAACCTTATACTGATATGGTAACAATTTTTAAGAGAGAGCATGTAAATGAAAAAGAATACTGAACACTATGAGGCTTTTTCTAGCAAATACATTTTTGCTTAGTAGCAATTCTGCAGCTGGTCTTCATGTTTCCATGGAAACAATTTGATAGAGAAACTGGCTCTCTGGTTCTCATATCACCATGGAAACAATCTGATAAAGAGAAACTGGCTACAGTATGGTGGAGAGTGATCGGCTGACGAAGAAAAAAAAAGAGAGAAACTGACAAGGACATAAAGTTCTCTGAAAGCATTCAGGGGTTTTCCCAGCTGGGAGAGCTATGACGCTAAGACAAAACCAATTAGCACTACTTAGAAGCAGAGGCTACATCATGCATTTTAGCATGCATTACCTTTCTTTTAGGTTATCTCAAGTCTATGAGTATGGCTGTCAATTTGGGACATTTGTTCCTATTAGGAGGGCAAAACTTCAAGAAAACGTACATAGTTTTGTCTGTTAGTATTAAGTTAATAGGTTTTAGGGGGTATTGGGAGTGTGTTTGTTTTTCTGTTTGAGGGCTTTCAATAAAAACAAAAAAGGTTTGTAAGATGTGACATAGGCTCAAATGGATATGACAAGAAACAACTGTATAAAAGTTCAACCTGTCAAACAGTGTATGCATGTAACACAAAAGCTGGAACTAGACATTTAACAAAAAAGGTGTTATACATAAAAGGTGGGAATAACAACCTTTTAACGTAATGATGCTTTCTGTAATGTCTTTAAATGTCAACAGTCTCACAGATAATTACAAAAAAGAAAGAGTAGTGAACTATATTAAAAATGCAGAGTGCAAATAGTTATGTTACAGAAGACACATTTAGAAAGAACTCAACATGTGAATTTTATAATGAAAGGTTTTCAGGATGGTTATTCAGCAGAATACCTAGGGCAAAGGAAGAGGCGTACTTACATTAATTGCAAGAGGAACTCCAATAGTGATAGAGGAGGATCAAAGATAATAATGGCAGATTTGTAGTGCTAAGGGGCAACTGGCAAGGGAGATGTATTACACTGGCATCTGTTTATATTCCACCTAAAACTGCTATAATGGAGCATAAGAAAACTCTGGGAGAAATAATCAGTTTCAGCAAGGAATATTACTTTCAGGTGGAGACAGGAATGTGATTAGCAGCAGTGAAGGTAAGTCTGGGGGGCCCAGAAGGGAAAATATAACGAAGGACGGTAGATTTTTGAAGAAATTTATGAAAATATTTGGCATGGAAGATGTGAATTCAGTAACAGGAGTTCAGAGTGAATTTACATATTATTCCCCAAGATATAAAAACTGGGCTAGGCTAGACAGAATTTACATTTCACAGGAACATGTGCATTTAATTGAAGGTCCTGATACTCACCCAGTAATTATTTCAGATCATGCGCCAATAATAACTAAAATAGAAACACAGGGTCATGAAATGAAAATTAAACACTGGCACCTTCCCGCCTATCCATTGACAACTCAGAGAGGAATTTAAGGAATGGGTAGTGCAGACTATTCAGGAGCTATTAGAGAGAATAGAAATTTCTTCTGAAAATCTAGCTAGGGAGTGGGATAAAATAAAGGTTGAGTTTAAAAATAGGGTGGAAATAAAAGAAAGGGAGCTATAGTTAAGAAGTAACAATTATTATTTAAAGGGACTGACAAATGTTGAAGTATTGCAGAATAGGGGGAATCTCACAGAACAAGAGGAGGCTCAACTGCAGAATGCTAAGCAGAAACTAAGGGATTACCTCAATAATATGCGCAAGTTTAAAAAGATTGTTGTTAAGCAATTGTTTCTTGATAACAACACTAAAGCGCAAAAACTTTTTGCACAATGACTCAGACAACAGAAAGCAGAAAGGGCTGTTGCCAAGCTTAAGGAGCCTATAACAAGGAAGGTAATGAGATCCTGTAGAGGTATTAGAAATATTTCGGAAATTCTATGAAAGTCTGTACAAAGCAGAGAAATATGGAAATCAAGAAAAGATACAAATGGAAATGTTTATGAAAGAATTAAATATGCCAAGATTAGAGGTAGAGGAGGCTCAATTACTAATGGTAAGGACAGGAGGAGATGAGAAAAAAATTGTGATGTATAACCAAGCTACAGGAAAGTCCCTAGGAATAGTTGATATTCATGCAGAAGTTTGGAAGCTAGCAAAGTAAAAACTGATAAAGACCTGGAAGCTTTGTTTAACAGTATTTTAGGAGGAGGAGAAATACCAACATCCTGGAAGAAAGCAGTGGTAGTTGTAAATGACTAAAGAGTGTAAAGATCCATTGGACCCAGCTTCATACAGGCCCATTTCAATACTAAAGCATGATTACATCATGTCTACAATGGCTAAAAGAATGCCAAAAGTAATGCCAAAATAAATCAATAGATATGGATCAGTGTGGTTTTGTGGAGGGGAGGCAAACATTTGACATTAACAGAAAATTGATGATCCAGAGGGAATCAGAATGTAAGAAAATACCATTGTCGTCGGTGAGTCTTGATGCAGAGAAAGCATTTGACATAGTAAGCTGAGACTTTATGAGCAGGGCAATGGAAGCATTTGCATTTCCTGAAAAAAATATAAGGTTGATTAGGAGGATATACCAGAGATCAGAGGTGAAAATTAAAGTGGGTGGGGTCCCTTCTGATAATTTCTGCTGGAGCAGAGGAGCTAGGTAGGGGTGGCTTCTTTCCCCTTTGTTATTTGCATTATATTTAGAACCACTGGCAAAGAAAATAAGGGACTCACAAATTCAAGGATACAAATGGTATTGTAGCAAAAAAACTTGGCACTATTTGCAAATGATATTATTTTATACCTAATAGAACATTTTAAAAGCATTTTAAAAGTATTTTATGTTTGTTGTTTAATGTGAAGTTTTTCAATGAGAAGTTTTTATTGTCATGTTTTTTTTACTGTGAAGTTTTTTTAATGAGATTTATGAAGGTATATCATGTTTTGTTTTTGTCTATATACAGGATGTGTCTATTAAATTTGTTAATGGTCCTGACATTTTCATTGGATAATTAATGGAATGATGTTCATTAGGTTTTGTTATAAATTATCCTTAGGTATTGCATGCCCACATCTGATGAAGTAACTTTAAACGTAAACGTATTGTGACAACAAATTGTGTCAATGTTAATGCTATAGCAGAATAAACTTGGTTTGAATCTCGCTCCGTGGCTTCATTGTTTCACCTTACATCACATTTTCTTGCATTTACTGGTGTCATTGTGCTTTGGTGATCACTTCTGTTTATTATTTTATACCTGACAAAACCAGAAAGAAACATTACAATGTTGTGGAACATTTTGAGACAGTTTCAAATCTTTTCAGGATACAAAATGAATGAAGCTAAAACAAAGGCAATAATGGTAAATTATGTACCCACACACGAAGGGGTTCAGCATTATCCTTATTTATGGGAACACAATAAAATTAAGTATTTAGGAGTATGGATTAAAATGATTCTGGTATGGCAGCTAAGGGTATGTGGGAGGAGACTAAAAAGATAATATAAAATCTGAGAAAATGGAAGCTTTGTTATAGGGATATGGATAGTAAGATACAAGCAGTCAAATTTTTTGTATTCCGTTTAGTATTATATACAGGTCAGGCATATTTTTATGAACCAGAGGGGAAGTTGTGGACAATATTTAATAAAGAGCTGAGGGACTTTATCTGGGGGGGAGACAGCAAGAGTCAAGTGGGATAAGCTGATTCTTCCAGTAGAGCAGGGCGGATTGGGATTTGAAGGGGTATTTCAGAGCTACACAGTCAAGGCTCCTATACATAGTACAATGAGAAAACTATAATTCAAAGTGAAAAAGGACGATGTTGAAACAGAGTGAAGCTCAAGAAACAAGCAGAGACTGGGATTTTGGATGTAGGCCTTTAAGGAGAATAACAATAATCATAAAGAATATTATACCCATAAAGTAGCAGAAAGTATTCTAAGAACTAAGCCAATACTGGAATGGAGAAAGGAGATTCTGCCGATAGGGATGACTGCAATTAGGGATACAGGCAACAGACAAAAGGGGGCTGGAATTTATTGGAGCAAACTGACAAAGGAACCAATGTATTGGGAGCAAATAACTAGAGAGGGAAATATGACAGAATGGGAAGATGCCAAGAATGTATTTGGACTGCAGGTTAGAGACTGCCTTCTCTATCAAGGACTGATATCAAAGAATAGGCAAAGAGAAAGAAATAGGGTGTTCCTAAACAAAAGGTCAGCAGTGGCAGAGTTTTTAGTAGAATCTAGAACAGAAGCTGCCATTAAAAAAACAATAATTAGTAGAGCATGTAAAGTATTGCATGATAACTATAATCAATCAGAGGAGGTTAGGAAGGATTGGGAAGAGAGACTGGACAAGGAATTCACAAAGAAACAATGGGACAATATATATGCATCTCCCAAACATGCAATAAAATCTAGATGATTTAGGATTTTTACTTGGGAATGTTTATATAGCTATTTTTACACCCTAAGTAGACTCCAGAGAATTTTTCCTCAGGTAGATAGCAAATGTTGGAGATGTGATGGGGAAGGAAGAGATAATTGGGAACATATTTTCTGGGAGTGCAGTGAGTTGGTGGACTTAAGGATTCCCTGCGGGATGCACTGTAGGGAAAAAATGGGAATTGTGGGAACAATACATACAGAGGAGGAATGAGGTTTAAAAGAACGCAGGACTGAAATGAGCTATATAATTCTCGACTGAAAACAATTGGGTAGATTATAAGAGATGTATAATGTTTACAACTGGGAGCATGTCAGTATGGTTTGTGATGTAAAATGCTTGCAACTAGGATTATGTTGGTTTGTTTTCATTTATATAAATGTATGATTATTAAACCATCACTAACATAAGCAAAGATGTTTCTTGTTTAAAAAAGGGTCAGGAATTGAATAATTTATGGAATGTTGCTTGCATTATATGATATATAGCAATATATGTGAAGCATAATGTTTGTTAATTTTAACTTAATACAGTTTAATTACTTTTATATAAATGTACCTATGTCAAAAGTGATAATTCAATGAAGGTGTTGTTTAGAAAAAAAGAGAGAAGCTATAAAGAACAGACTGCATTCATTTTATGAAGGCACAAATAAGCAACTGGTATGGTATTGCACAGCAAGAACTAATTGAAAGGGTACACCATGTGAAAGCTCCAAATATGGCCACGAGAAATCAGCAGAAAGTGTTGATCCTGACAAAACTGTGGCAAAATGGCAAAGTATTAAAAGTTGGAAACAGTTCAGTGTTTCTGGAAAATGTTTATTTATTCACTGCATACCAGGCAGAATAGAAACAAATTTATTTCAGTAATCAGGGAATGACAGGATGCAGGTGTGGAATTCAAGCTACTATATCCAGCTATCTTCAGAATATTTTTCCTGGAGGATCAAAGTCATTGCTTTTAATCCAGAACACGCTAATGCGGCAATGTAAAAGTTTGTTCAACTAAAAATGAGCAGTCAAGCAGAAGAGGACTCTACTTCTCATTCTTCTGATAATAAGGCACACAGAGACATTGCCAGTGAAACCTTAGACACTTTGCCAAAGGAAAATGCTTGAGAGAGAGAAACACAGGAGTTGACCAGAAGTATTGGGTGTACCATGGAACTGAACAAAAATATAGTGCTGGGAGATGGAGATGAACAGGAAGACTATCAGCAACATGGACATTAGTAAATATATGTGAGACTGCAAAGCATCAATAACATTTGTGAAATACAGTTGTATAAAAATAAGCGAAGTAGTGGACCCTTTGTTGGCTTCGTTAAACTTGTGTGGCACTGAAAAGCATTTTCCTCATTTCAGGTCATTAATGTTTAGAAGGACTCTGAGGGGAGGGAAGGAGAAATTAAAAGGTAACGAAGTAAAACAATTTCTTTTAACAGTATTTATATGAGACTTTTCACAATATAAATTGCATATTTTATAGTACAGCATTTTAGTTCTTGTATGTGATAAAGTTACTGAAGTAAACAGATGCTTTTTTTTCTTCCTCGTCTTTTTTTGTTTATAACAAATGTAGGTGTTACAGTGCAAAAAGAGAAGAAAAGCTACACAAAAGCATGTTCACGTTAATAGGCTATAATCTTGAGCTTTAACGTGGGGGCTCATACCTCTCAACTGTACCGATTTTGTCTCATATTTTTGGACTGTTACTCATAAAATTGTGGTTTTCTGAAAATCACTGCCCAATCTTTGAGAACTGAAGTCAGAAAATAATGATAAACATTTGAGATTCAGACATCATACCCTTCAGTAAATTCATTCTAATGCAAAACCACATGTTATTCTATCAACTTTCTAAGTTTGTAAGAGCAATATTTGAAATTGTCCCTATTTTTGGGCCATTGTCCCACCCATAATTTATGGCTTTGTCCAGATTTCTTGCTCTAAGATGTTGAGAGCTGTGTGGGATGGGGTGTAAAAGTTCACTGATCATAATATCTGTAGAGCTTATACGTTTTCTCTTACTTTTGCATAGATGAATGTCTGTATGAAGACCCTTGGCTTAATCTAATAATACATTTTAAGTGGAATCAAGTAAATATTAGAGCACTGAATATAAAGAAAAGTTTTCCTTTAGCAATAAATGTTTCAGCTTGCTTTCAGGCTGAAACAGAGGGCTATATTTTTCTTTGTTACTCTTACTTTTCCATGGAAGCAAGCTGGCAATAGGGCAATAAAAGGCAGAACACTGGTTTCATCAATGCTAAAAGTTAATAATTTCTGAAAGTTGGCAAGTAGTTTTCAAATATGGGGGGGGGTAAAGGTTTAAAAAAAGACACAAATTAGTGTTAAGTAAAAGCTCAGTCAATAGCATGCATCTTAGCACGGATAATCTCAATTTCATGTTAATTAGGACCTGTGTTAGCAGCTATTTGGGACACATGTTCCTATTAGGAGGTGTGTTTGTCTTAATATGTTCTGGGTTTTTTTTTTTTTTTTTTAGGGTTTTTATTAAAACAAAAAGTCTTGTAAAATGGGACACAGGTTTCAATGTTAATAAGAAAAAACTGTATAAAGGATTAACCTCCAAACATTAATAGATGCATGTATCACAAAAGCTGGAAACACACATTTAAAAAAGCTCCCATATGTAATAGATGGAAATAATGTTTTTTTACCATAATGGCTACACTTTCCATATTATCTTTGAATTTGAATAGTGTCACAGCTATAGATAAAAAGGAAAGAAAACATAATTATATTAAGAAATGCAGCGTGCAAATAGCAATGTTATAGGAGGCATACTTGGAAAGAAATGAGCACATGAATTTGATAAAGAAAGGATTTTAGCATGGATATTCTGCAGAATATCAGGGACAAAGAAAAGAAGAATACTTATGTTAATTGCTAGAGGGGCACCAGTAGTGACAGAAGAGGAAAAATATAATAACAGCAGATTTGTAGTAGTAAGGGGGTACTAGCAAGGGATGAGGATTATGCTGGTATATATATTCTATCTAAAACTTCTATTTTGGAGTTTAAAATTTTGGGGAGAAATAATCAGCTTTCAGTTGGGAATATTACTTATATGGGGGACTGGAATTT
Organism: Protopterus annectens; assembly: GCF_019279795.1. Taxonomy (NCBI): domain Eukaryota; kingdom Metazoa; phylum Chordata; order Ceratodontiformes; family Protopteridae; genus Protopterus; species Protopterus annectens. The sequence goes on from NC_056749.1 coordinate 261,090,157, forward strand.
GATTTGCAAAAATTAGTATGTACAGGGGTAGAAGGAAAAAAAGAGGATAGATTTCTGCAGAAATTTATGAAAATAGGTGGTATGAAAAGATACGAATTTAGAAGTAGCAACTCAGAAGTTCCTAATGTACAATATTAAAACTAGCCCATTTTTTGCCAAATGTAGTATCTATGTAAGATTCTTGGACGACCTGTTTCTGGTGTGGAATGGCACTATGGATGAGTTAAATCAGTTTCTGAATTATGTGAATGATGCAGTTCCTTCTTTACAATTTTCTTATAATGCTGACCAGCATAAAATTGCATTTTTAGCTGTGGAAGTGAGTAAAAATTACACTGAAGGCCGATATGAGTCCAACATTTACAGAAAACCTACGTTTTCTAACACTTACTTACATTACACCAGCAACCATCCCACACATCAGAAATAAGCTGTTGTAAAAGGCCAGTTTGTCAGACTGGCCAGGATGATATCTAATGAAAGGAATTTTAAAGATGTGTGGGAAAGTGGTAAATATGTTTCTAATGAGAGGCTATCCGGAAGGTTTTGTCTATGATATCCTAGGAGAAGTTCAAAGAAAAAGAGAAATGGGAATAATTCAACCAATTCTCTTACATGGTGGGATGGTGAATATTATAAGGCAATATGAACAAGAGGGATATAATAGAGCATTTATCACCACATACAGTCTGGATGTCAGGTATATAACTAATGTAATTTTTAAAAATTGGTGGTTGATTTTATCTGAACCAAATATGGTGGAACAAATAGGAACAGCACCTAAGGTGATATACAAAAAAGACATCACCTTCAAGCAAATATTGCAAAGGGCTACTACTACCTCTCAGCCCAGTCTAAATAAAAGGACTGGCACATTTAAATGTGGGGCATGTAAGTTTTGCACACACATATTAGTGAATAATCAGGTAACAATTCATAAATACAAATATACTGCTAGATCCCATTATAATTGTAACTCAGTGAATGTAGTATATGTTGCTATATGCCAACAATGTTCATGTTTCTATGTAGGGAAAACATCTAGAAGGTTGAGGGATCGGATTTACGATCATATGAGAGATATCAGACTAGAGGCATCCACAAATGCCCTATATAGACATATACAAAAAAAAAATAATAGGTTCAAATTTTTTGTATTGGATTCTATACAAAAGGACATGCAGGGCAAAGTAACAAATGATAATTTAAATCTTAAGGAAACTAGATGGCAAATTAGTTTAAGAGCAACAGTATATCCTGGCTTAAATGATAGTTGCTCTATAGTACCTTTGTTAAAGATGAAACATTATGTATTATAAAAAAAAAAAGGGGGGGAGTATGTCCCTTTAATTTTTAAAAGATTTTTTTTGTAATTCTTTAATTGGTAACAAGTTGTGTAGGTATTTAAGTGCATCTGAATTGTTTTTAATTGTTCTGAAGAAGTTCACCTAAGAGGGTGTACAAAAGTGCTCAACAGTAATTTTATGGTTTTATGGTGGTTGTATTTTGGACATTCATCCATTAAATGATTTTTAATATTCATCAGCAGCCTTCGGAAGGTATTTGTATGGCACAGTTTGTGCCCCTGCCTCCTGCCTAGCAATTCTACCATATAGTCAACATCACTGACCTTCCTTACAACTTTGAAAGGTCCCTCTAAAGCTGCCTGCAGCTTACTGTATCTGACAGGAATGAGAACCATAACCTGTTGCCCCAGAGCATACTCTCTGGCTCAAGCATTCCTGTCATACCAGACCTTTTTCTGCTGTTGTGCTTCCTGCCAGGTTCTCCTGGGCCAAACCCATGAGTTCTCTATGCCTTGTCCTGAGGTTTAGGACATATGCCACAACAGACTCCTTGTGGGATTCACACTCACCCTCCCACTCACTGCGAATCAAATCTAGAGGTCCCCTCTCCCTGTGCCAATACAGCAACTCAAAAGGTGTGAAACCTGTGGATTCCCGGGGTACCTCTCTGTAACCAAACAATAGGTGGGGCAAATATTTATCCCACTCCCTCTTAAACTGGTGTGCAAATGTCTAGAGTATGGTATTTAGTGTAGAGTTTAACCTCTCCACCAGACCATTAGTCTGGGGGTGGTATGGAGTGGTCTTTAAGTGCTTCACCCCACAGTGCTTCCACAGACAGGCCAGCAGGTCTGACATGAAATTGGCACCTTTGTCAGTCATTATTCTTTTGGGAACTTATCCTGCTAAAAATCTCTAACAAAGCATTTGCCATTTTTTCTGTCTTAATGGAGGACAGGGCCACTGCTTCAGGGTATCTAGTAGCATAATCTACTACCACTAGGATATAATTCTTCCCTGTGGAACTTGGGGTACTCAAAGGCCACACAATATCCATAGCTACCCTCTTAAATGGCTCCTAAATCACAGGCAAAGTCACCAAAGGAGCTCTGACCTTGTCTCCTGCCTTGCCTACTTTTTGGCACTGCTCACAGGTCCTGGAGTACCCTGTTACATCCCTTGCAATCCCAAACTAATAAAAGTTCTTCATAATACATCTCTTGGCATGCTTTATGCCCATATGACCTAATGTCATGGATTATGGCGAGAAGTGCCAGATGGTATGATTTGGCACTACTGTATTCTCTCATCCATCTCTTCCCCCTCCCTCAGGGGTCCATTCATACACAGTAACCCTTTATTCCTGTATAAAGAATCCTCTTTTTCTTGAGAATCAGGCACCTCCTTAGCTACCTCCCTCAAGCCTTGTAATGTAGGATCGGAGAGCTGAGCCTGTCTCAGCTCTCTCTTTGTAACCCTTCCCATCCCTCCTTTCACAGGAAGTCTGGTATCCTCTGACATCAGTACCTCACTGCCAGCCTGGGTACTACTACTCACCTCTGTTCTTGCAGTCACTCTGTACAAGGGAACATTAGTACCCACCAGCAGCGTGGATCACCTTTAGTCTCACTGCTACAGGTTAGCTCCCTCCCTGAAGTAGCCAGCTCAACAGTCCTGGCTTCAAGTGTGTGATCTGTCTGGGTCCCCCCCCAGGCTACTAGATCCACATGCCTGTCTCCAAGCCTGATTGCATGCCACTGCATGCACACAAGGTACTGCATTATCAAAATAATTATCTATCAGGACATCTGTAGGGATATCCTCAAACACATCTACTTGCTTACTTCCTTTTTCCACCTTCCCAATCAAGGTGAACCCCAGCCAAATATATTTGGAATGGAGTCCCCTCCTAAAGCTCTGACTGGAGTAGACTGCCCAAGTAAGTAGTGTTCCTCTTTACCCCCTTCACAATGGTTAGGTTCAGAGGCTTTCTCTCTCTTAGCAGTGGCCTGTTTCCCATCTACTAAGATAGGATACAACCTCTTGTGGTGGTTTGGTACCCTTGTTGTCTCCAGACACCTTACCACTGACATTCTGTTATTCCCACTTGCTGGCTCCCCTTTCATTCCCCACCTTACCTCCATGGACATCTGTATGCTACATGGCCCTACTGGTTACATTTAAAACATTTAACCCTTGATCCTGGCCATGTATGTGAACTAGTGGCTTCCCCCTGTCACTGGCAGACTCTGTTGGGGCTGTTTAGGCACCCACCATGGTTTCCCTTGTACCCATGTGCAGCACTGGGTATTCCTTTCCTGTGCAGTGATGCCCTGCTTGCTAGGTGCAGGTCTCCTTTTTCCCCCCAACTCATCTGCAGTATTGCATTCCTTATCGGCCAGCCACATTTGCATGTCCTCAGGCAAAGTGCTAAGGGCTTGTTCCCTCACCAAAAGGTCTGTGACCTGACACCCACTCACCCACCTATGAAAATAAGTGCTTAACTCAGCAATATAATCACACACAATTCCATCTGCTTTGCGTCTATGCTCACAAAACTTTTTTTTCTGCAAGTTTCAGGTCTTAACTTAAAACACTAATAAATATTTCTTTACTTGGTTACAGTCTAGACAATATCAGACAATTTAGAAACAGCAGTTACAGCTTTACCATGGAGTAAGGGGGGTCAGGAACCGTGCCCAGAGCCCTTTGTCAACATTATACTGTTTACATACCCTTTCAAAAGCATATGAATAAAACTATCAAAATTATCACACTCTGTAAATTGTGGAAGGAATTTACTGACCTTTTTTGCTACTGGGGTTCAGTTACTCCCTTCCCCGTTACCTTCATGACCCTGGTGAAGAGTTAGCATCTCCTTTTCATGTTGCCTCTGCCTCTCATTTTCTTTGGCTTCCAGACCTCTCAGTCTCTCTCTGCTGATTCTAATTCCATCTGTTTGGCCTCCAGTTTAAGTCTCTAACTCCAGGCATTTTTTTTAAGTCTTCTGAGGCAAAGTTGAACTTGTCCATTTTCTGAGAGTTGTACATCGCCAAGGCCCATATGGTTGTTTTCCTGGTTGCTGGTCTGTGATGCAGCTGTGACTAAGGCTGCAATAATTTCCACTTTAGTCAGGTTGGCATGCACCAGTCTTTTGGCTTGGCACATCTCAGCAAACTGGCTCCTTGTCAGCTTGCCATAATCATCTGCTGACATCCTTGCCTGCTCTCCCTGACTAAGCTAACAAAAAATAAATAAAACTATTGCAATATGAAACTCTGAATGTCTACCATGTGGCTGCTTGAGAGTACAAACACCTTCTTTAGTGACCACTGTTTACAGGCTACAGGAGTTCAATATATACACCACTGAATCCCAACCAATATATGTGATGTGGAAATCCCACCACTGCCAATCAATAAACATATGATGCCTCACCTCTGGGTCAGTAATCATGGGGCCTCAATCCTCACTACTGGCACCTGTGGGGGGACATTCACTGGCAGGATAACAGGTACACACACAGTATTTCTAGATGCAGATCTCTGCATCAAGTGCAATTTCCCTTAACAGCACACAGAGACTACAGTCAGTTTGGGGCTGGTTCCTCTCTTCTTCTCCAGATCCCCAGTAAGACTCCTCACTGGCACAGCTATACTGTTGAATCCTTGACCAGGGTTCCAAGCCAAATCCTCCAACACTCTCTCTGTCCAACTAGTGTTTCGTGTCCCTGTCTAAGTAGCTGACACACACCCTTTTTGAAATTTGATTTCCACATGCGCACGCACACACACCTGGGAAAGGCTGGCACAGGTTTACTAGCTATGCCTCCTTTTGCCCAGACTATAAGGTAGTTACCACTGCCACCAGAACCCCTTGCCAGCTACCTTAAGGGACTTAACAAAGGGTGTCCAATATTACTGTGTAATATTAATACTAATACAAATGGTAGTTTGACCAAGAGCAAGGCTATTAGGAGTGACCCACACAGTGTCACCAAATAAATATGCAAGTACTCTCAAAACATAAATATCTCTACATAGATCAGACTCAAGCAAAGGTTTAATTACATTTAATAATAAATAAAAGAAAAAGAAAATACTGAGTACATATTCATAGTAACATCAGAGTACAAAACCACAGGAAATATTTAAAATAATGTTGCAGGACAGACTCAGACAAATAATGAAAACAACATCTAAACTAAGCTTTACTATTCCTGACTGAATTTAAGAGAATTATACTATTCCCTAATACATTATTAATAGAGCAAGGCAGGTGATGTGGTGACTGGTCCTCCTCGTTGTTGTCAGGCCCAAGACAGAATACAAAATGCTCTGTCTCTCACTAATAGACTTCTCAAAATAATATCTAAAATATTACTTTAGGCATAGCTTACAGAATGACATTATTTCTTGCCATCTGACTTCTAGTTCCCTTGCAAACCCCCCACTGCTGGAAGCTGGCAGGACTTGGCACCTACCTGTAAAAATACACACAAGGGCTTTGCTCATAAATGTTGAGCTTCTGGTGGTCGTAAAACAATTAAATGCTTCCACTCTTCCTGAGTGGCAGTTAGTTCACATCAAAGACAACACAGAAAGCTTCCTAGTACAGACCGTCCCTCTGGCTGCCTTGAGACCTGTGAGATAGCATGTTTATGGCCCAGCCTATAACGTGATTTAATTTCAGATATTTTTCTAAAGTTTGCTAGACGGAGGTCAATCCTCCAATTTCTTCTGTTAAAACATAACATTTAAACAGTTACAATAGTGCATGTACATTTCTGTTCTCACTAGTAAGGCACACTGTGTATACATTTCAAACACAAGCACTTTACAAATACCTTTTCAAGAAAAACGTCTGTACAAATCAGTTTGATATACACATGACATACAGTTCTAATACATTTGTAACACCAGGAATTTGTATGATATACAGTTGTGATACAATACAATACAAGTTACAGGATAAGCACAGGAACAACCCACAAAAATTTTGGGCAGCAATTAATTCTATTCTACAACCAGGTAAAACAACTACTCCAACCCCAAAAAAATAGATAACCAAGAAGACATCCTCACTCAATTTAATAAATACTTTACAGAAACCATCCAGACCCTTGCAAACAACCAACCCTATGGGCAACATCCCCACCCCTGCAAATCCACCCCCCACCCCAACTAACAATTGCCCCAAGTTCAGCTTCCACCCAGAACCAACCAAATCCATTGAAAAACTACTCCGCAAGCTCAAACCAATGTCTCTAGCTACAGATAAATTACCCACTGTATACCTCCACCTGGCTGCAGAAGCCATATCATATCCTGTCTCCATCCAAATTAACAATCCATCTCAGAGTGTATAATACCCAAGCTATGGAAAATATCACGTATCATCCCTCTACATAAAGGGGGAACCTCCCTGGAACTCAATAACTACCACCTTATAGCCATACTGCCCCCTTTATCTAAAATTGTAGAGAGGGTAATACACAAGCAACTAATGAAATATCTCCTAGAAAATAATCTAATAGCAACACAACAACATGACTTTAGACCCTTCCATAGCACCACCACCACACTAACAGACTTCACCAACATTGTCAATACTCACAGAAACAACAGACTCGTATTTGCCACCTTCCTTGACTTGTCCAAAGCATTCAATATGGTTAAACACAATAAACTCCTTCTTTCACTATCAACTCTAAACCTTTCCACCCCTGCCATTGCCTGGTTCAAAAACAACCTAGAGGGAAGGAAACAAGCTGTTATGTGGCAAAACCAACTCTACCTCTCCCTACAAGTCTCCCTAGGAGTACCCCAAGACTCCATCCTGGGGCCACATCTTTTTACCCTCTTCACCAATCAGCTCCCAAACAGTATTCCTAAGGCCTCAATAGTGCAATATGCAGATGATACTACCATAATATGTGCAGCTAAATCAATTGACATCCTTCACTCCCTAACACAAGAATGCTTTTCCCTAGCAGAAACCTGGATTACAAACCAAAGGCTCATTCTGAACCCAAGTAAAACAAAGCTAGTACTCTTTAGCTCCCACAGAGCCACACCTCCCACTGACTCTTTCTTCATCTCCTCTTTTAACAAGACCACAATCGTCCTCACAAATCATACCAAACTCTTAGGGGGTTGAAATAATCACCTTAGATTTGACCTACATATTTCTATAATCATAAAAAAGTACATAAAAAAACTTGGCCTACTGTATCGCAATAAAACATTCCTCACTGACCACTTCAAAACTACAATAGCGAAGACTCAACCTACTACCCCACCCTACTTTATGCCTCCCCGTGCTTACAAATCTCTGCAAATCCAACCTAAACAAACTTGATAGCTGTTATAATAAGATAGCCAAATTCGCTAAAACCTCTCCCATCAGAACACATCACTGTGAATGCCTAAAAAAGCTCAATTGGCTAGAACTACCACTACTACTTCAACTCAATCAATTATCACTAGCCTACAAAATAATACATAACTCTGAAATCACCCAGCCCTACAAAATCTTTTTCAACCCTACACAATGGCCAGACCCTTGAGGTCTAGCACACAAAACCTACTCAAAGTAACCAAATATAACAATGAAGCTGGTAAATCTGTCTACAGCCACTTTATAGCAAAAACCTGGAACTCCCTTCCTGCCCACATAACTGACAACAAATCCCCATCACAGTTCAAGACACTTGTTAAAACTCACTTTTTGAATAATCGACTGTGCTCCTGCATCCCCCGGCTAATGTCTCATTAAAACACTTTACCTAACTTAAGTAACTGCTAAGCCAACCAATCATAGTACTGTACCCACTTAGAACTGTTAATCTACTGCTCATCCCATCTCTCCAGGAGTTAGGGAAAACTACCCCAGCAATATTGTGCTTTCCATAAGCAACTAAAACCAGGAGAAGACGTATTGTAAATCAATTTGTTATCCATCTCAACTAAAACCAGGCGAAGACATATAGTAAATCAATTTATCCTTCTCAACTACAGTGAGCATCATCTGCTCTCTTGGAGCCTTATTCTACGTATCTCTGCTTTTACTCTGATAGTAAATCTATCACAGGAATCCTAAACTTAGGAATATCTTCTAAAATTTAATATTATATTGTAGAGAACGAATGTATCCTGTTAGTTAATATGTATGTCAAAGTCTCTTCTATGGAAATTGTATGTCAAAAGTCTGTCCTTAAAACTATGTTTTGTAAAAAAAAATTCTTCTCTTGGAGCTTTTCTCCCCGGGCCTCCACTGAATATGGACTTGTAATCCAGTTGGACTCTCTGGTCAACAAATGTAAAATAAATAAATTTGTAACACACGCATCTTCTATAAATTGGTCTGATATTCACAAAATGACATATAATTATTTACAAAATTTACAAAATTTACAAAATTTGTATGAAGTATAAAGCAGAGAAGTGGGAAAAATCAAGAAAAAGCATAAACAGAACTTTTTATGGAAGACTTAAGCATGCCAAGGTTAGAGGTAGATGAGGCTAAACAAATAAAAGTTAAGATAGGAGGAGATAGATAAAAATGGTGATATATTATCACACGAATGTCTCTAGGAAGAGATGATATTCTGGTGGAAGTTTGGAAGCTAGGATAGAAGAAAGTGATAAAGATCTGGAAGGTTTTGCTTAATAGTATTTTAATAGGAGGGGAGGCACCAGCATCATAAAAAAAAGCAGTGATGGCTGTAATACCAAAAGACGGTAAAGACCCATCCAATCCAGCTTCATATAGGCTCATTTCTGCATGTCCTCCCCGTGGTTGGGTGGGCATTCGAAAGACATGCGTAAATGGGCATGCCTTCGCTGAAGGTTGAACGTCGAGCTGGCACCTCGGCGTTCGGTCCGCTAATGATTGGCAGTAAATTTTCACGGAGTTCCACTGTGGCGACCCCTAACCGGGAAAAGCCGAAAGACAACAACAACATTATAAACTAATTATGTCTATAAAGGCTAAAAGAATGGCAAAGCTGAGTAATACCAAAATTGACTGATATAGACCAATGTGGTTACATGGACGGGGTGACATTTGAAAATATTGATATAAAAATGATGAAGCAGAATAGAAAAAAGGTGCTGTTATTGCTGGGTCTTGTTGCAGAGAAAACATTTGACAGATTAAGCTGAGATTTTATGAGCAGGGCAATGGAAGCCTTTGCATTTCCTGATATATAGTCTTCTAATTAATTTTATTATTGTAAGAGATCAGAGGCAAAAATAAAAGTTGGAGGAGGGTCCCACTCTGATAAATTGTGTCTGAAAAGAACAACCAGACTGGGATGTCCTCTTACCCCTGTATTATTTGCATTACATTAAAAATCATTGGTGAAGAAAATAAAAGGCTCAAATTCAAGGATATAATTGTTACAGCGTTCAAGAAAAGTTGGCTTTATTTGCAGATCATATTATTTTGTATCTGATGGAACCAGAAAATGACATCTCAGTGCTGTGGAACATTCTGAGACAGTTCCAGGCTCTTTCAGGATATTAAATTAATAAAGCTAAAACAAAGGCTATAGCTATAAACTATGTACCCACATATGAACTGGTCAAGCAATAGTCATATTTATGGGAACAAGATAAAATTAGGTATTTAGGAGTATGTATTAAAGAAGGAGATTTGATTATGGCAGCTAAGAATATGTTGGAAGAAACAAAAAGGTAATACAAAAACTGGGAAACTGAAAGCTCTTGCCTATGAATATTAACAGTAAGATACAAGCAGTAAAAATGTTTTTAGTCCCTTTAGTTTTAGACACAGGTGAGGGCGGTTGTGGTGGTGCAGCGGTTAGCGTTGCTGCCTCACAGCAAGAGGTTCTCCGGTTCGATCCTCGGCTGGGGTGCCTTCTGTGCTGAGTCTGTATGTCCTCCCTGTGGTCATGTGGGCTTCCTCCAGGTGCTCCGGTGTCTTTCCACATGCCAAAGACATGCTGTAGGTGGATTAGACACTCAAAATTAGTCCTAGTCATGAGTGCATGTGTGCATGTGTCTTCTGTGGAAGGTTGGGCACCGGGCTTGGCAACTCGACACCGTAAAACTCCACTGCCAATCATGAGCGGACAGGTGATCCGCTGTGGTGACCCCTAACTGGGAAAAGCCGAAAGAAGAAGAAAAAGTTTTAGACATAGGTGAGGCATATTTTTATCAACCAGAGAAGTTGTAGACAGTAAAGAGTTGAAGGATTTTATTTGGGAGCAGAAGAGGGGAAGAGTCAAGTGGAATATATTGATCCTTCCTATACAACAAAGAGCTTTAGGATTATCTGATTTGAAGGGGTAGTTTACAGAAAGCTATAATTCAAAAGTGGAAAAGGATGACGATACACCTGGGAGTAATTCAAGAAATAAGCAAAGAATGGGAGTTTGGATGCAGATCCTTAAGTAGAAGAGTCATACAGAATATTATATTCATAAAGTAAGAGAAAGTATACTAAGAACTAAGCCAACATGGGAAAGGAGATTCTGCCTGCAATTAGGGGTACAGAGAATAATCAAGAGGGGGTCTGGAATTTTCAGGAGGAATGAGAAAGGAACCAAGGCATTGGGAAAAAATAACTAGAGAATGAAAGGTAACAGAATGGGAAAAAGCCAAGACGACATTTGGATTGCAGGTTAATGATTACCTTTCCTATCAGGAATTGATATCAGAGTATAGACAATGAGAAAGGGATAGGGGAATCCTGAATGAAAGGCCTGCAGTGGTTGAGTTTTTAGTTGAATCTGTGACAATCTGGATAACTAGTAGGGCATGTAAAATAATGCACAATAACTATAGGAATTGTTTAGAAAATATTGGTGAGAGAGATTAGATATGCAATTTACAAAGAAACAATGGGAAGACATATGTATGGCTCCCAAATATGAAATAAAATCTAGAAGATTTAAGAATTTTGCCCTAAAGTGTTTGCATAGATACTTTTATACCCCAAGCAGAGTCCAAAGAAATATTCCTCAGGTGGATGGCAAATGCTGGAGTTGTGATGGGGAATAGAGAGTTAAATAGGAACATATGTTTGGGGGATGTAATGAGTTGACAGGACTTTAAAAATTCCCTACACAATACTGTCAGGAATAGTGGGCAAGGAATTTTTTTTTCCAAACTGGGATACAGGATCTGAATTGCCTAGACGCAGTAATGCATTTTTAAATGTAATGCTGTTGTCTACCAATAAAGCAATTATTAGAAAATGGAAATCAAAATCTAAACCAACTATACTTGGTGTAGACTACTGTAACAGAGATAAAAGAACAGAAAGTGAGAGCTTTAGAATATGGTAGGAGTAAATTTAAGTAAAAAATAGAAATTGTGGGAACAATACAAGCAAAGAAATGTTTTGGAGGAGGAATGAGGTTTAACTAAGGCAGGAAGTGAATAATTTATGTAATGGTGCTTAGGTTATAGAACACATAATATATATATTTATATATGTAAATGATTTGTAAAATGTGAACTTGTTAAGTGATAATTCAATAATGGTGTTTAAAAAAAAAAAAAAAGTACCACCTGATTTCATATGATGGATAAGAGTTCACTGCCAATGTCCCTTTGGAAGGAAAGCTGGACCAGAATTTAAGCTAAAAACTGTCCTAGAAAGCAAGTAAACCTAAAGGCTATTTCTTCATGATGCCAAAGATAATTCCTTCTAGTCCAACTCGCACTCATGTAGGCCGCATACAAAACTATTAAAGAAGTCAACAAATAGCTTATATCCCCAGCTCAAAAAAAACATCTACAGGTAAAGGATCTGGTATAATGATAAAGAGCAGCTTCACAGTGTATAGAAGTAGTCTTGCTTATTAATCTAGCACACAACCTTGGTGTCTGTCACAATCTGCAACAAAGCTTGATAATGCAGTATTGACCTAAACAATTTGGAAAACAAATTATGATTTTTTTTTTTTGCTCATGAGTTTTTTATGGCACTTCCCTGCACATTTAAGGTTTCTTGTGTGGGTTCCCCAAGTCTACTAAGAGGCATCTGTAAGTTATGGAACAGGAGTTAAAGATGACTGAAGCCAGGCTGCCAGCTCCCGTCTAATGGCTCGGATATCACTTCTCAATACATTCACAATAAATACTCCATGATCAATATACTCCTGTCCTTCACAAACATAATACTCAAAATCAAAGCTACTGCACGAGAAAAAATGTACAGTTGTCTAAGAATTCTGCATAACAGTACATGTCCTACTGATCACTGTTACAGTATTCTAAACAAGTGGGTTATCACTGCTGACATCTGGCCAAGGTACAAAAGCTTAACACTCTCCTTAGGTTGCATGTCCAAAGAGTGATCACAGCTTGCAAGCATAGGGGTATACAGGTAGAGGTAGGAGCATAGATTCTCAGGCCATCAATAAGCCAGTGGCCTGAAGATCCCAGTGTGTGTGACTGCCCAGCTAGGAGGGGGCCAATCATTAAGTGGTAAGAAGCCCCCTTGGTTCTAGGGTTTTGCTGTAGAGCAGAAAAATGGGGAGCAAGGGAGACAGAAGATGGTAACCTGGCAAGAAGGTAAGGAAGAAATACTTTAACAGAGATCAGTAGGACATCTACTATTATGGTAAGTTCTTACAGAATTTTACTATGCTCTGGCTGAAATCACTGCTACAGTATTCCAAACCGGGTGATTCCCAGAGCTGAAGGAATTGGAAGTGGAGATGGCTAGCTGATACAGGACCTGTCCAAAAAGCTAGAGAGGTCTGACCTTGCAAAGACCACTCTGGACTTTGAAAAGGCATCTTGTAGTGTTAAGTGAAGGTGTGTACAGAAGACCATCTGTCAGCTTCCACTATGGCCCTGGTGTCCAGTCCTACATAGAAGGCTTGTCAGGAAGCCACTGTCTGATGGCGTGAGATCAGGGGTATGAGGACAAGGAGTCATCATACAGAGAGTAACAAAAGGAGGAGGACTTAGACATCCAGCCTGCAATGATTTGCTTGGATACTGGTTGGTCCAGCACTGATTCCATGAGAGAGACCACAGACTTATGAATAGATTAGGTTTTGTCCAAACAGAACTTCAGATGTCTGTGAACATCTAGAGTGTGTAGGAGTCTCTATCCCCAGTTTTGTGGGTTGGGAAATAAAGAAAGATTGATGGCCTGGTTGAGAGGTAGCTCATTTGTTGATATTTACATGGAAGGATTAGCCCAGAAGGTCACCCTAACCTTGTGAAAAATAAGAAAAAGTGGAATGGCCATGAGTTCCTGTAGCTCTGAGTCTCCTATATGAATGAGAAACAGAAGCTGAAAAGTCTTTCAGGTACTGAATTTGAGATTAGCTGAGGCTGCTGGTACAATGAGTTAGAATAAGCTTTTCTAGCATGAAATTGAGGTTCCAAGGAGGGGTGACAGGCTTCATTGTTGGTTGGTCTAAGATACAGAACCCCTTTAAGCAAATGTTTGTCCTCAGGTCTGGACATAACAGGAAGGGTGAGGCATGCAGTGATGGCAGACAGGTGAGCTTTAATGAAGGAGTAGGCCTGACCTGTATCTATGAGCTCTTACAGTTATTTTAGAATGGAAGGTACCTCTGATTTAGTGGAGTAGATCATCTTGCTTTTTGGAGAACCTTAATTACATTTTCTGAAAACTGATGCCTGAAAGGGATCAGAACCTTAACATCCACAAGCTTAGGTTTATGGATGACAAGTTAGGATGTAGTAGTGAATCTGCTTAATGATGAAGTCAGCCTTGCATGGCAGCTGTGGCTAGATGGAATAGAAGGAGAAATGGATGCTGTCTTGACCAAAAAGTGGTGACGAGTAAGAGTTGTGCTTTTTTCATTCTGGATCTTTAGCAGAACCCTTGAAAGGGGAGGGAGTCACAGAGGAGCCTCCCTTTCCACTGAAAAGAGAAAGCATCCATCTTCCAGGAGGAGGGGGCAAGAAGGAGCAGCAGTAGTTTATTACTCTCTCAGGCAACTGGATCTATCGGAAGTATCCCCCATTGGTGAAGGATGCACAGGAAGACTTGTTGTTCAAGGTCCATTCATGAGGGTCCTCCAAGTCTCTGCTTAATGTGTTCATTAAAGCAGGGTTCTGTAACAGGATGTATATGGCAGGCAGGGACATGCTTTTTTGGGTGGCAAGGTCTTAGGTTCTCTGTGCTACTCTGTTCAGTTGGTATGATTTGGTGCCTCCTTGCTTATGTACCACAGGGCAGTCATGTTTTCTGTGAATAATTGGAGGACCTGGCTTCCAAATATGTGTGAAGACCTGAAAAGCTTGACTGTGAGCCCTCATCTCTTTCAGATTCAGGTGTTCCCATTGTAATTTTGGCTGCCATCTGCCCTGGACTCCGTGGGTACCTGTCCATGTTTCCAAAGCCTCATCCAAGCCATCTGTATACAACTCCTAAACTGCAAATGGTTTGGAGAAGAGTAGTCCTGGGTTGAGTTTCACCTGATCTACCAATCAAGACCACTCCTCCCCCGAGTCAAGGTGTGAAGGAAATCATAGTGAATAGAAGCTAAGATTGTTGGCAACATACTGTTTTCAGGTACTCATGAATTTTCCACCAATATGCAGTCTGGCTAGAAGTAGCATTGGGATAGTGACTGATAAGAATCCCAAGGCTCTTTAGGATTTCCTTGGCCAAGCACTGGTTGAGGGAGGAAAGGCTATGAAAATGCACTTCAAGTTTCTGCATTTTTTCTTGAGGCAGGCAAGCCTGCATTTTTCTAGTGTCCAGTCTGCCGTCCAGAAACACTAGATCTTAGATTGGCAGGAAGGAGGATTTTTTTGTAGCTGACAGTGTACATCAACTGCAGGAGGTGGTTAAGGGTGAACTGAATATGTAACAAGATCTGAGGTGAGGTAGCCTGGATCAGAAGATTGATTAAATAGGTATAAATGTGAATTCCCTGAGTTTGGCAGAATGTTATCACTAGTGCTAGACACTGAAAACCCTTGGAGCTGTAGAAAGCTCAAGAGGTGATGCAGTATACTGGAAGTGAGATGAGCCTGTATTGAACCTGAGAAATCTCCTGCAAGAGGAATTGGTATATGGAGGTAGGCATTCTTTAGATCCAGGATACTAGATATACCTGAGGAAGTATGGAATGCAGCAATGTGTGCAATGAGAACATTTTGAAGGTTGGCACTTTTAATATAGTTTTTTAGCAGAAAGATCCAGTATGGGTCTCCATTGCCATTCTTTTCTTATAACTAAGAAAAGTCTGGAGTGAAAAACCCTTCCTATGAAGTTTCAGAGCACTGCTTCTACATTGCCTTGTGCCTGCAATTCTTGGAGCATGGGTGCTAGAAGATGAACTTGGTTGTGGGGTGGGGTTATCCCATTCAGAGGGGGAAGTTCTTTAAGTCATGGCATAACCCTTTTTTTATAATGGAAAGCACCCAGTGGTCTGTGGTGATCTTTTCTGTGCTTGAGATTCACTAAGTCTTTTGAAGAAAGGGGCAGGGCAGGACCAAGAGAATGGTGATGTTGTTTTGTAAATAATCAGATTTTCCACAAAGGGAAGCTGGTCAGACATGGGATCACTCTGCAGTTTCTCTGGGAATCACTTTCTGGGAGGCTTCTTGCATTTTTGAACAGGTCTGGAGTCCCAACTAACTAAAAAAAAGTGGGTTTAACTGGGTAATTCCTCTGGTATCTAGGCAGACAGAATTTGCCTGCAGTCTTTCACTGTCTTGTCTTGGTCTTGTAGGGCTTTAAATAAGCTGGTAGCTTGTAGACCAGACAAAAGGCTTTTGTTCAAAGGAGAGTAAATAACTTTGAAGTGTCCTGGCATGGATTGGTTTTGTAGCCATGCATACCTGAGAATGACAGAGCCAGTAGCAGCTGCTCTAGAAGAGGCCTCTGCAGCATTGTACCACTGATACCGTGTCAGGCTACCCGAGTAGCCTGATTAAGCAAGGAAATTTGTTTGGAATCTGGCCCCAGTGGATCCACCATTATGTTAAGAAGCTAAGAATGGATAACAAGTACTTGGTGATCTGAGTTTGGTAAGTGATATCCCTGAATGCCAGAGTACATGTATAAACTTTCTTTACCCACCTATCCATAGACCTACTATCTTTGCCAGAAAGTCAGAGGCATCCTCCTCTTCAGGAGATGAATCTACAGTAATTATATGGGGTGTGGAATGAGGATGGCCATAAAATAGAGGTGGTTTCAGGGCCATAAAGGCCTTGAGGAAAGTCCATTAATTCCTTCTCCCTAGATGGGGAAAGAGAAAATACGTTTTTTTTTTTTTTTATTTTTTGTCATTTGTTTGTGTGATACCCACCTACACCAATCAGGGAGGTTCAGATCCCTGATATACCTCTATTAACTCATCAGGTATCTCCTCCCTAATTACAATATGTGGGATGCCTTCAGAGTCCTCTGACATTATACCGGCCTCTGGTGGGATCTTTGTAGAGAGCAAAAGAGATGAAGTTAGATGTATTGCTGCTCTGGAACATCAGTGGGTGTGTCACGGTCCTAAAATGTAGACAGAATATCCAGCCTGGACCT
Source organism: Protopterus annectens (assembly GCF_019279795.1). Classification (NCBI taxonomy): domain Eukaryota; kingdom Metazoa; phylum Chordata; order Ceratodontiformes; family Protopteridae; genus Protopterus; species Protopterus annectens. The sequence continues at coordinate 261,106,980 of NC_056749.1, forward strand.
TTTGATTTTTTTTTGAGGGGTGGGGGTATGTCTGAGGAAGTGGGATCCACCATCTTGCAGTGGGTCAAACATTTCATTTATTGGGTTTTCAATAATGTGTTAAGCAAAGCTTAACCGGATCTCAAGGTCTTTGGAACACAAGATTGCTTGATCCAAGCTTAAGCAGAAAAGACTGGGTATGCAGATATTTCTACAGGATAAATCTACTGCACTCAAACTTACTCTTCCTGACATCTAATACTGATATTGCACAACAAAATAGGTAAGCAAAAAAAAGTTCCCAAATAGAGCACTTGTGTCTTTAATGAAACTGCAGTACCAGTCATCAAACTACCATCAGTCCAACAGATATGCAACCTGCTTTTGGGCTAGTGGCAAGAATGCCAGAGGATCGATATTCTTACGCTCACCTATAAATCCCTATGCTTGTGAGCTGAGGACACACATTGGACATACAACCTAGGGAAAGTTAAGCTTTGGTACCCTGGCTAGATGTCAGCAGTGATAACTCACTTGTTTGGAATACTTCAGTAATGATTTCAGTCAGGATATCTGCATACAATTACAGAGGCAACCATAAGCTAGCTATCTGTGAAATGGCATTTTCTAGAAAAATACAATGTACTTAGAAATTATATCCCTGAACAGCTCCAAGGAAAGTACACAGGTTCAACTGTTTAAAAAGTCTCTTAAGCTGCACCTTGTGAATGACAATAAATACAACTGTCTTATGCCCAAAACATCTGGCTTATTTCAGAAGTTATTTTTAATGAATTCTTGGTGTTATTCTGCTTCCTACTACTGCATATGGTAGATATTATACTTGTAAATAACATGCTCCTTTCCAACTCCTAACATGACTTGCTAGTAATTTATCAAGTAAACTGTATGTTGTTATACTTCTATTTTGATGTTACTACATTTTACTGCAATTGCATCTTTGTCTTTCCTGTCTGGGCCATGGCTGAAAAAGGTCCACAGACCAGTCTACTACCAACCTAGTTAAATGTAAGGAATAAGGAAATTCTACTGTAATAGCTGGCTATACTTCTCCATTATCAATGAATTTTCCACATGTAAAACTTGGCCAGAGGAAACATTGGTATACAGACATGGACAGGTAACCCAGCACCTTCAGAAAGATCCTAGTTGCCATGTGCTGACATGAGCAATATAAAGAAAGAATAAATAGACAAGAAGTACTTAGCCCTGGAGAAGGAACAGCAAGTTCACTTTGATGTACAACATTGCTTCCAGAAAAGATATGTTACAGACTGCAGTAAAACTTTTTGGCAGATTATGAAGATCCCCTCCCAAACGCTAAGCAACGAGAACTGTAGAGAAGACACTAAATCAGCTCCTCCTCTGGAATAGATGAAACAAGGCAGTCAACCATGTATGGATAGATGCAGCTATCTCTTGACCTCAATCAAGAACTGGTGTTGAGTACTTGGTAAACTTCAAGACAGACTAGAGAGGCCAAAATGTAGAGAAGCAAACTTTTAATCAGTGGATCCCACTATAAACTTGACTATGTACTCTGTGGATAGGGATGCAAAAGCAGGCCATCCATCACATTCACTGTCACCAACAGGGTGTTCTTTAACAGCAAAGGAAAGATGGCCTAATTAAAAAAAAAATGCACTTGAGTTTTAAATAAACTTGCTCATAAGAGACCACTCCAGGACACAATGCCACAGGTCAATGTCGCCAGGAAAGCCTTGAATAGAAAACTCTTGCTCACTGGACAAAGAAATGCTAGTTCCAACCATTACTGGGAGGGGATCTATCTCCTGATCCCATCTGCACCTCAAAGACTGGTGTAATTCACCAAAGATCTTTTTCTGTTTGTATTGCTCTGTCCTGGACTGCTTTCAATAGGAAGGCATTTGTTGGGCTTGAGAGGATTAATGATATGTTTCACTAACTGCACTGTCTTTGTCCTTCTTTAAGCTTTCTAACAGGTCCTTAGCTAAAGCTACCTTCAATAACTGTAACTGAATATTTGCAAAGAGGGTGAATTCTGAAACAAAGTATTCTGATTGCAGTGTTTGTCTCTGTCTACCTGGATCAAGCATCTACTGCACATTGCTCTTTTTTTCTTTCTTTTTTTTTTTTCCTAAAGTTGCTTTTGGACCCTGCTGTTTGCCAGCCAGCAGTACAGCCCTACCATTTGGTTCATTTGCTACCTATCACCATGGTAAGGGTCGGCCAGTAGGGCAATCATTAAGGCAGTCAGGGGTGGTTTGAATTTTTCTGTTAACCACACATACCCTGTGCACTCTCAGTTTGTATGTGTGAAGGGCTCATGCAATGGTTGACCGTGTTGGTTGGTCCTCACTTTTGCAAAAGGCATTACTAGGAAGCAGCCTTGCCCCACCCGTCTTCAAACACAGGTTGTGGTTTCTCCAGTTTCAACTACAAAAATCAGAACTACCCAAATATGCTCACAGAGCACCTGTAACCCATCCTCTCCCAACAGGAGAGATGAGACCATGCCCTTTCACTCCTCTCCCTCGCTCCTCCAGTGTTGGGGTCACTAGTCAAACCCCATCATCTGGGCCACAGTCAAGGCACCAGCCTGGTAAACCATGGAGTCAGACACCACACAAAAATTTGATGTTGCATTTTTACATTTTAAATTAATGTCTGATAACTCTGATAATCTCATCCCAAAGGATCTTACCCCATTTACTTTGCTATATCCTTGATCTTAAACCAATGACTCAACAAAGGGGAAATACTTCTCACTGAATGTCCCTGATCATTTTGAATGTATACATTTTCCAGATCAGTCCATCACCATGCCTTCATGGTTATCAGAGGGTGTCAAATCTGTAACCCTTAGCACTGAAAGATAACACTGGTTTTCTTTAACTATCTAGATTTGAATTATTCATACAGCCTACGGAAGCTGATGGATTTCTTAGGTTCATGAACATGGGTGGCGGTTATGGGCTTATATTGCTCAATGCATGTAGTTCCAAGTTTCATTTCTGCAAATATAAAACTCTTTTTATCATCCACTACTCATTATCATAAATGGTCATTCACTAAATTCAAGGCCACAAAAAAGAATATGCCCTTTGGGGGAGCCCCAATGCAATCACATTCTTTTTCACTGTTGCTCTAAGGAAAGGAATGCAGGTACACACCTGATGGAATTATACTAGATGTTCCTCAAAGTTATTTTCCAATGATCCTGCCAGTTGATGCTGACCTTTCTTTTAGCCTATGTGACCATGCCTAAACTACAGAGGGCAAGAATCTGAACAAAGGAATTGCATAATGTCAGGCTAACAAATCCTTTGGTAAGCATTTTCAGTGACACTGACATGTGGCTGTCAGGCCCTCTATGTAGCAGAAAGTCTTAAAAGTGCAGGGATGGGCCTTAAAACTTGAACTGAACCAACCTCACAAAGGTGAGCCATCAAATAAAAGGATGGTATGGGGGGGGGGACTGTCCCTCCAACAGATGCCTGGGAACTACTATCTACACGTGGCATAGTTATAAGTGTAATACAAACCTGCCTGATTCTAATGCCACAAACCCAGTGTCCGTCTCTGAAGGGGCTATCCTAACTATGCCTCGACAGGACCAGTAACCCCTCCATTTAAGCACTTTTATTAAATCACTTAGGACATAGGCACACATACATTAATAGAAAACAAAATAAGCCATATTAACTTTGTTTTTTCCATTTACATACATAACTGTTCTCTTTCTTTGTAAGACCTGTCATTCTGGCCAACATTACATAATCTGCTAAATTACTGCCTTCCTGTAAACCTCACTCTTTCTCTTGAACATTATTTTGCATGTATTGTTGTCACCATTTATTTCTAAATAATTTGCTCCTTTTCTTTTAAGTTCTGACTTCTAGTTATTTTCTTTTACAACACCACTTATTTTAACTCCATTTGGTTTAGATTATGATTTGCATTTTCTAGGCTTTGCTTTTTTGACAGCCAACAAAATTAAACTTAAGGCCTTTCTATGTTTAGGCAATTCAGATCCCGTGCCCCAGCTCAAAAGAATCACGTCCTTAGTTATAGTCATTTGTTCTCCTAATATTTAATACCTTTATTGAATTATCATTTAAGACATAGGCAAACATACATACATATAAAAGAAAAAAACATATTAACATATTCCCATTTGCAAAAATGAAACATCCCACATATACTTTTATGAAAATTAGCAAACATTACATAACTTGATCAATTCCTACCTTTCTGTAAAATTCAATCCTCCAAAACATTATTCTGCATGTATTGTTACTACAATTTTCATTTTTTGCTGTTTGTTTCCATCCTTTCCTAAGCATCCCACTTCTAGTGCCTTTATCTCTGTTACAATATTCAAAACTTCAGATACAGATGGTTAAGACTCATATTTCCATTTTTACTAATTGCTTTGGCAGCCACCACAATTAAACTTAGCAAGGCCTTACTATGTCTAAGCAATTGAAATCCTGTATCCCAGCTCAAAAAAAAAAAAAAATTTTTAGTTACACCCATTTGCTCACCCATTACTTCTGAAAGAGCATTCTGTAAGAATTTTTAGTCTGCCAACTCACTACACTCAACACGTGTTCCCAGTTACTTCTTTCTTCCTCATTGTACCTCCAACATTTGCTATCTACCAGAGGGGAAAAATTCTGGTACTTGCGTATTATCGCAATTACATCATGAAAACTGCTTTATGAGAAAACGTCAATGAGTTTTTAGTTTAGATTAATGCATACAACCTATAGGAAATCTTTTCTTTTTAAAACAAATGAAAGTGTACAATTTCCCTGTGGTTTGGGGTGTTTGTCACCCCCTAACCCCTATCTTTCTCTAGAATTGTTGATCAGCGAAGGTGAGCTGTGGGACTCCTGTCATGTAGTGGTCCCATAAAGCAATATTTTAGGTTTGACTGGTTTTAGTAACAAACTGCAAAATATGTGATAAACGCATGGTGTTACTTGTAAAGAGCTCCACCTTGCAACTGTTGGTATGTATACTTTACTTCATATTTTGGTCCGTTCCTCCAAATGGTGTGTTTTTTTCTGCAAATCCCAGAGAATTGAAGTTGGTAAAGAATGGCAGGTATTTTTAGATTTTTGCCTGCTCACTCCTCCCCACCACACCCAATCACTGTACCCGTTGTTCAGATTTCTTGTGGTAACAGGTTAAAAGATAAAAACTATCGATATTTACATGAGAGCGCTCCAGCAATGTATTCATTATGCCGAAAAGGCAGGGAGCGTTACTGTTTAACTTTCCACAGCAAACATTTCCAAAATTTAAAAATACAACAGAGTTAGCTGACTTTACTAATTTGAAGTGTCGTAACCAACCTTGAAACAGTGCATGAAACACTTCTGATAAGACATTCGTCTGCTGGTTGTGATAATAAGCAAGTTTTCTCATAACGCTGTTTTCATGATGTGATTGTGATAATACGCAAGTACCAAAATTAAATCAAACAAAACAGTCCAAACCAGCAAAAGTAAAGCAAAAAAGGTTCCAGGCCACCTGTGAAATGAATCTTCAGTTCTTTTATTTCCAATAACAAATGAGCGCTTTCGTCAGCCAAATGAGACTTCTTCAGATAAAACAGTACTGGTGCCACTCTTACTTTATACAAAATACCTTAATTAACCTAATTAACTAATAAACAAAATTTTAAAGCTCCACCACCAAGTGGTTTCTGGCTCTTTAGTTGTTTTACCAACCACCACAAACTTCACAAGTTTAGAAAATACATTAATGAATTGAATGAAATTAAAAGATTGTTTAAAACAATCATTGTATAAAAAAAAATAAATAATAAAACCAATCTTGATTATGTTTTTTTTATGTATTTAATGTAGCCCTTTTTACACTAAAATGCTGTAACCTACAACAATGAAATTACACTCTACCTGCTCTCTCTGCTAAAATAGCCTTAATACTCATGTATTTATTCAGGCCTGGACTTATATTGGCCTTCAGCCTCAATTGCCATCTAAGTTCACTATTGAGTAATGTATTCCTCATGTCCCCTCCTCTGGGGTTATTTTTAACCAAATCAATAATCCCAAACTTGAAACCACTAAATGAAGTACAAAAAACTGAGCGTTTAATAAAGGGCACTGGTTTCTTTCCTATTTCTCATGTCATATATGTGTTCATATATTCTATCTTTTAGTGCCCTTTCGGTTTTTCCTACGTAAAATGATGAACACTTTGTGCAGATAGCCAAATATACTAACATCTTGGTTTGATGATTACCCTTACAAAATTTGACTATACTACCTAAACCATTTTTCAATCTGATGAATTCTTCTTTAAAAATGTGTGAACATTGCCCACACCTACCACATGAACTGGTTGCTTTTTTGATATCTAAATTATTACCCTTTTCAAGCAACCTTTTAAAGTTAATTCCTGTCTTGTATATAAAATGAGGTCTATTACCTACCACCTCATAAACTTCTTTGTTGGTTTTTAATATAGACCAATTAGTTTCCACTATTTTTGTGAACAAATCAGAAAACCCATTATATTCAGTAACACATGCCCCTAAAAAGTTTCTTGTCTCTTTCTCCGGTTCTACTACTGTTGTGAAAGGTTGACCTAATAAGGCCCTATATTTAGTCCCCCAACCTTTGTAGACTTCCTCCAAAATTTTACCAACCATTTCTCTTGGGTATCCTCTCTCCACAAACTTTTCACCCAAGAAAATAAATTCATTTAATAGGTCCTATTAGTCAGATGTCATCCTCGCTATCCTAACAGCCTGCCAAGCAAAAATTCTAAATCTTCTAGACTTTTTGAATATTTGGGAGCCATACATATATCTTCTCATTGTTTCCTTATGAATCTCTTCCAAATCTTTTCTAACCTCCACTGTTTGATTCCTATAGGCATTGTGCAATATTTTATATGCCCTACTAATTATCCTCCCCCTTTTTTTTTTTTTTTTTTTAACAGCAGCTTCTGTTCTTGATTCAGCTAAAAACTCTACTTGAGCATATCTCTCACTTAGGATTTCCCTGTACCTTTCTCTCTGCCTATACTCAGATATCACTCCCTGGTAGGGAAGGCAGTCTCAAACATGCAATCCAAATTGGTCTCTCTCCATTCTATTACCTTTCCCTCTCTAGTTATATGCTCCTGATACTTTGGCTCCTTTACCTGTTTTCTCAGTTAAATTCTAGCCCCCTCTTACCTATTCTCTGTACACTTAACTGCAGTCATCCTTATCTGCTAAATCTTTCTCCATTCTTATGTTAGCTTAGTTCTTAGAATACTTTTTGCTACTATATGAATACATTTATAGTGGTTATTCTCCTTAAGGATCTGCATCCCCAAAATTCCACACTCTTCTTGAAGTTCCTCCTGCCTCATATCATCCATTTCTACTTTAAATTATAGCTTTCTACTCGTTATGCATACAAGTCTTAAATGTATATCTCTAATATGCCTTCAAATCAGGTGATCCTAAACCACCTTGTTTTACTGGAAGGAAAACTTCCACTTGACCCTTGCCCTTTTACACTCCCAGATAAATTCCTTCAGACCTATTACTGTCCACAAACTTCTCTGGTTGACAAAAATATGCATGACCTGTATATAAAACTAAAGGGACTAAAAACATCTTCATGGATTGTATCTTAGTACCCAAATCCAAAAACAAGAGCTTCCAGTTTCTCATTTTGTATCATTTTTGTTCAGCTTCTTCCATATATCCTTAGCTGCCATAATAGAATCCTCTTAATGCCATACTCAAAAAGTCTTCATTTCATCATACCCCCATAAACATGGATATGGCTGAACAAATTCATGTGTCAGTACATAGTTTACACCTATAGCCTTTTAACGTCATTAATTTTTTAACCTGGAAAGACTTGAAACTGTTTCTCAGAATGTTCCTCAATCCTGAGATTTTTTTTCCTGATTTTATCATGGCAAAACAATATATTTCTTGGTTAAAATACCAATTACATCTTTAAATTTCTGAGTCCTTTCTCTTCTTTGCTAATGGCTTTAAATATATTGCAAAGGGGAATGAAAACAACCATGCCTGGTTCCTCTGTTACGACCACCTATCAGAGGAACCCTCCCAGTTAAATTTTTGCCTCCTATCACTTATATGTCCTCCTAATTAACCTCATCCTATCAGAGAATATAAATGCCTCCATTGCTCTACTCAAAATCCCATTTTACTCTGTTGAATGTTTTCTCTACGTCAAGCAGGGCCAACCTTTAACTAAAATGGTGCCCTAGGCGAAAAGTGGTCTGGTGCCCCTTAACCTCACCTACATCATACACATGAAAAACACCTATTTGAGCCACATTCACAGTTAGGTCACTCTCCAGGAAAGCCACTCCAGTAATGTCCTTAAATTATTTAAATACATCGGAAGAAAAAGATAGCTTGTAGTGTAGAAATAACACAAATGAAGGCAAACTGCAAACTGATCCACTCCCAAGTATTTGTTTAGCACTTGAGTTTATTAAATACAAATTTCCTCACAATAAAAAGCTTAAAAACTTGAACCATAGTGGCCAACTCATTTATATATGCACAAGTCATGTGATAAAACTTGCCTCAATTTGAAACCAGCATTTAAAGATACATTACATCTGCAGTTGTAACACATGCATTTTCATATACAGTCATTGCATATTTTCACACTGCTAAGCTACACACACACATGCTTGCATATAATATTGCTAAAATATCTCTACTAAATAAATTCTTATACATGAAAATGAATGCATATGTGAATCTAGCTATCATGCTACCTATAACACGTACAATATACAAAAAATGCTGACTAACAGTGTATGCCTCATGAACATAGTTATACCTAGAGAGCAAACTTGGCTTTCAGTTTCAAAATAGGACTGAAGGAGACCACACCATGGATATCTTGTTGCATTGGTTCACAGTTGCCATTTGAGTTCATTGAATTTCAAAAAATCACACATAGGACTCCCTGTTTCACCTATATCAACATGATCTATAATAATATATTTAAAATGATGGTCTGCAAGTTGAATTATATGTTAATCTAAGACGTTCTTAGAGTCTTTTTTACTGATATCATATTGATGTTGATATATTCTGGTTTTAAAGCTATTTTTTGTCTTACCTATGGGCATTTTTGACAAATAGCCATATAAATAACCAGTTTGCTGTTACAGTTATATCTATTTTTCAGCCTGATTATACCAAAATGAGCTAAATGGATTTCATTCTGCTCTAATATACATTTACATTGTGGGCAGTGCCCACATTTAGTCATTTTTCCACACAATTCATCATACTTAGGGTTTCCTAACATGATTTTAATACCTACATCCTTTTTATAAGCTATACGTGGGTTGGTGTCAAAAACACACCAGTTTTTTGTAATAATTTCTCTAATATTACCATATTGCTTGTTAAATGTTAAAATTATTGTATTTGTATGATCCACTTTAGCAGTATTAGATATAGTATTCATGTTAGTGTGTCTATCTGAGCCTAGCAATGGTAGAAAGTATCCACTAGCTCTTTTCTGTGTTGCCTCATTACCTATGTTGTCTATAAACAGTGTGGGGTAGCCTCTACTAAACAGTATATTTTTAAGAATATTGGTCTGAAAAACATATTCATCATTATCTGATATCATTTTAGCAAGATGAACATATTGTCCCATGACCAGGGACTTTTTTTGGTGCAGGGGGGTACCTGCTCAAAGTTTAACTGTGTGTTGGAATACCTTTCCTAACACTAAGATAGTTCAATACACAGACAAATCAACTCTAGTTTGTTCTGCTTCTAACCTCCCCAAGCTCCAAACAAAAACCCAAACTGCTTTTCACTACTGAGAATTGGATGCTTCAAAATCACCTCTCTCTAAATGCCAACAAATCTAAAATTCTACTATTCTCTCCCTCTAAATCTCACCCTCTTGACAAAACCTCCTTCAATATTATCAGCCCTGCCAACTCCACTATAGAAGTTGTTCCTTTTGCTAAACTTCTTGGGGTCACTATTGATGAACACCTAAAATTCGATACCCATATTCAGCTAAATATTACAAAAAAACATCAGAAACTTGGCATGCTGTACAGAAACTCCCATTTTCTCTTCCCTTCCACAAGACAGACCCTTGCCACTACCTACTTACTACCATCTCTGATGTATGGTTCCCCCTACTAACCAACCTATCTTCCTCCAGCTCTTCTAAACTGGAAACCTGTTACAACAAAATCTCACAGTTTGTCAAGTCCAAGTACTCTATCCACCACTGCATACCTCTCCACCTGCTGTAATGGCTAGAACTTCCCAACTACCTGGACTACCTCCAACTCACCACAGCCCACAAGCTTATTTTTAAATCTAAGTGCCCTGCACTAACAAACATCTTACCACTACACACCCCACATAGAAGTCCAAGATCTGCCCACCAAAATCTAATTTCTGTACACAAACCAAATTGTCCCCCAGGTCAGCTTCTCCTACCCTTTTCCTTAGCCAAAAAAATGGAACTCTCTATCTCCTTCCCTAAGAATTTCTGAAAACTTTGAACACTTCAAAACAAAGCGCCATTCCTACCACTCCGATAAATGGAAATGCAATTGCACTCTACCTACCTAATCCTGCCCAATACATAAATACATCCATACACAAAGTACCTTCCAACCTTACCCTACAGGGGATAAACTTTACTTACTGTTTTCTTACAAATGTTACTTTTATACCATTCTCAAATGATTTAAAACCTCAGTACAATGATGACTCTGTACTACTGTTCTCCAATGTATAAATATGCATTGTATATTATACTATGTTGCTATTTTACTTTGCTTATGTTTTACTATATATTTACTATTTGTTTAACTGTTACTATTTCTACTATGTATTATGGAGCTTTTCTCCCTGGGCATCCACTGAAAACGGGCTCCTTGAGCCCAGTGGACCTCCCCGGTCATCAAACTGGAATAAATAAAATGTTGGTTTTCTATAAACAGTAGAGTTAAATAGCCCTTTAGTTCTATCATTTAAAATAGTGGTAGCCAAGAAATTAATAGTCTCAGTACTTGCATGGATAGTAAACTCCAAAAATGTTGTGGTGCCACACATGTTAAAAAACTCATTTAGTTTTTCAAAACTACCTTTCCAAAAAATATTGTCCAGGTATCTACCATAAAGTGTCCAATATTGGGAATATGGTGAATTGATAAGTTCCATTTCCCAATATGCCAGGACTGTATTTGCAAAAATGAAGGCACACACTGTCCCCGTGGTGACTCCTCTACACTGTCTAAATATTTGATGTTCAAATGTAATGAAGTTATTCTCTAGGACCCCTTCCATAAGTGCCCTGATGGTGAGAATCCGATCATGGTTCAGGGTTGTGTTATGGCATAAAAAGGTATAAAACCACTCAATACCCATGTGGTAGGGAATAACTGAATACAAATCCTTAATATCTACGGTGACAAAAATAAGGGTGTCACTATATAGCTCATTAGAGACTTTTCATAGAAAATCCTATGCAATCCTATGAAGTCCTTGATGCAATAAGTTCTTTAGTATGTCTTTCAATTCTAGGTCAATAAATGTGGCTACCATAAAAGCTTTTGATGCCTTAGCATCTACTATAGGTGTAAAAGGTGGATCCATAAGACCCTTATGAATTTTTGGGATCCCAGATTTTGTTGGTAGATTTGGGTATTTAATCTGAAAAAAGTTGAATTCAATTATGTTAATTTGGTTAACAACAGCTCTTGAAGCAACACACCAATTTTTTTGATATGCAATACTTAGTTCATTCACACTTGCTTCACTAAATGTCTCTGAATATAACATGGTAAACATCTTATTTTTATAATCATTGCTGTTAAAAATAACCAGGCCTCCGCTCTTATCAGGTTATATTACCCATAGCTGCCTATTATCACAAACACCTTTAAGTGTCATATATTCTGAATAGGTTAAATAGATACCATTATGTTTCTGTCACTTAATATTCAAAAACAATTTCCTGATTTCAAACTCACATAATTTCTCATATACAAACACAATAGGATGCAATGCAGGGTTAAAGGTGCTGGGCTTTACATATCTGTTATCAACCAATGTTCTTGTATCTGAATCTTTAAAAAAGAAATCAAAATGTAACTTTCTAGTTAATAAGCAAGTTAATAAGAACATTATCTAACATAGCATTGCAAGCTGGCACAAAGGAAAGACCCTTTTCAAAAATGTTAGCTATGTTACTGTCCAAAGAAGCACCACTGTAATTGTAAATCAAAGTCACGCTTGTTATATAGGATGGTGCAAGGTGGGGGAGTGTCACAAATGCAATCTATCAGTTTGTGTAATTGTTGCGACTATTGTTGTAAGTAGTCCATTTTCTCCCACTCCCCTGTCCATTCTCCCTCTGTCCACCATAGTTGAAATTGCTGTTGCAATAAACTACCCCCCTCTGGTTCCACAGTCATTCTGACTTCTTCAGAGGGGATTGGGAAAAAAAGGGGTAAGGCTGTATGGTCATCATCGTTAAATTCAATGTTAGGTTCATCTTCAAGATAGTCACTGTTATTATATGAAATAGTAGGAGGCTGTTGTCCCAAAGGGGACTGGGGATACGCCTTCCCATGTTCATATTCCTTTTCATCTCTACTTAGTTTTATTAGTTTTTTGTTTTTCAAATCAAGAAGGGATTTGTCTACACTTGAAAACAATGCATAATAGTCAGCCTTCTTGATATTAAAAAGTAAATAATTCTGTATATTTCTATTTTTTGAATAGTAGCTAGTTGATCATCTATTTTCCTAATGTCATTAATAAGGCACTGCGATAGTTCACAACCATGCTAAAGGAATATTTAACTCTATTTATAGAGAACCAACGTATTCCAACACAATGTTACACTTTACGAGCAGGTACCCCCCTGCACCAAAACAAGTCCTTGGTCAAGGGACAATATATGTTTGTCTTGCTAGAATGGTATCAGATAATAATGAATACATTTTTCAGACCAATATTCTTAAACATATGCTGATTAGTAGAGGCTACCCTACACTGTTTATAGACAACATAGGTAATGAGGTAACTCAGAAAAGAGCTAGTGGACACTTCCTACCTTTGCTGGGCTCAGATAGACACACTAGCATGAATTCTAACACTGCTAAACTGGATCATACAAATGCAATGATTTTAATATTTAACAAGCAACATGGTAATATTTGAGAAATTATTACTACAAACTGGTGTGTTTTTGACACCAACTCAGATTATAAGAAATTGGTGGGGATGGGCCCAAGCAAGGGAGCCCGCAGGATTTTTTGCAGGGGGGGTGCAAACCCAAGCCACACCCACACAGCCCCACCCCTCTGCTGCCCCCGCCCACACCGCCCTACCCCCACCCATGTAGCCACTCCAGTGTCCCATTACTTGACTATTTTTCTCCATTTGTCATATACACTGTTTAAATCTTTCAGTGTGCATATTGTTTTATGCTTTACTTCTACAATGATTACAGATATTAGGATTTCATTTACAACTTTTATTTAAAATTTTATAGCACAAACACTGATAGACATTTACTAAACCTAAACAAAGCAATAGTCTTACAATGAAAAGAGGTTTAGCATTAAAACTTCTCTACCTTTGAAACCCACATTCACTGAAACAACATTGAAACTCGCATTCAAAGAAAATGCATCTGGCCAGTGTCAGGGTAAATTTACCTTTGGGCTGTTTTCAAATCATAGGCTCCTTGCACACATTTTTAGAACCATGCAAAAGTTATTTGATTCACCTTCCTGACTGTATTAATTATACTATATAATAATTGAATTATATCCCTTGTATAATACAGTACCACTTGTTAGAGTGTGTTTTAAATTTATAGTTCTGAACATTTTTCCTTTAAGCAATGAAGCAAATCATATGATATGAACCAGTAATGACAACCTGCCCAATTCAGAACATTTCAACCATAAAGGGCCACTCTACTCAAACTTCTGTCATACAACCCACCAATATCAATCAATATGCAGAATCTTTGCAGAAGTAAAACTCATCTGAATAATTCCACATTGAGATCTGAAACAAGTGAAGAAGTTGTTGGTAGAAAACAACTTTATTTTTCAGTGTGTCATCTACAAATTCAGTGCCTGCTGCCCTTGAAGAATAAATTGCCTACATTATATTAAAAAAAAATGGTAAGCTGGTATATTGCAATAGGGAATGGGTGGCAAGCTGAAAAACAAGTTCATAGTTATTAAGCATCTCATCCAAAGGAGGACATACATGGGAGTAGAACCTATAGCCCTCTGTATCAAGATGTAAGTATGGTACCTGCTGTGCTGCTTTAAAAATTCTATACCACAATAGTGATACCATTTGCTAAATAAAAACAGTTGCACATTTTAAGCAGGCTTAGCATGAGCAGCAGTAAAATTATCTTCCTTTGAAGCTCACAATTCCTTGAAAATGCACTTGAAAATAAATTCCACCTGCTAACTTTAGGACATTTCACTCTCTCTAACACACACCTCAACCTCTTAGTGCAAGAAATCTGGACAAAGCCTAAAATAAATAGGAGCAGATTATAAATATTGCTCTCATGAACTTAGAACATTGCTAGAATAACAGGATTTATGTTAGTATGCATTTTTCTAAAGGATATGACATCTAAAACTCAAATGTCTGTCATTATTTAGCAACTTCAATGCTTTTTAGGAGGAATATGGGGCAAAAATCTGGACAGCTGAGGGGCATGCTTCCTCCTTCTTATACATACATACAGACACACACACACCATACCTCTCAATCTGTTAACATAAGAAATCTGGACAATGCCTGTTATAATGTTAGGGATAAAGGCCCACAATTAGGAACACATTTGAAAGTTGCTAGAATAAAAGGATTTGTGTTAGAATGAATTTTCTGAATGATATAAAGTCTGAAACTGAAATGCATGTCATTATTTATTAACCAGCTATATTCAGATATAGTTGGTTGTCTCAGTACTCACCGTGGCTTGCATATTCTCCTCTCTTGAAAGGCCCACTCTGCTTAACTTGTGTATTATTTCCTCAGTCACTTCACCATGGGTTGCAAGGCAGCTTTATCACTAGTGTGTGCACAAAATATAATGCCTTCAATGAGTCTTGCAAGAAATCACATGCAATCATCATGGCACAAAGGTTCTACTGAAGATGCTTCCAATTGTTCTCATACACGAACATGACAGAAGCCAGAAACAGCTGTTATTCCACAGCTAGATGCAGCAGTAGCAAAACAAATTGCAAAGAACCAAAATAAATTGGAACCAATTGTATCTACCATTATTTACTGTGCAACCCTTGACATTCCTCTCTGTGGAAAAGAAGGCTCTGGTGGAAATTTTTGTTACTTGTTAGATTTTTCGTATTGAAGCTGGTGACACAATGCTGAAACAGCACAGTGAAACAGCTACAGGAAATGCTTGGTGCACATCCCATAGGGTGCAAAATGAGCTGTTGGCAGAATACAAACATGTACTTCGAAAGGAGATTGTTTGTGCAGCAAACAGGGCAGTTGGATTTAGTGTACTGGCAGATGAAACTGCAGATATCTCAGACACTGAGCAGTTGTTATTGGGCATTTGGTTTGTTGATGATGATTGTATTCGAGAAGAGTTTGCGTTTTTTGTTCCCATTGTTGTGAGAGATGCACAGTTTGTATCAAATATCATTGTCAGTGAATGCATAAAGTGCGGTCTAGACCTGGAAAAATTACTCAGTCAAGGCTATGATGGCTGGTCCATAATGGCAAGCATCCAGAATGGTGGTCAGGTAAAGATTTGTGAAAAGTATCCAAAAACAGCCTTTATCCACTGTGCATCTCACAGACTAAACCTTGTAGTCAATGAGCTGAATGATGTTCCTGAAATACGTAGTGCTGTTGGTGTTATCAAGAAGATTATTACTTTTGTCAATGGCAGTCCGAAACGACGAGCATTGGTACCAAATATACCTCTTCTGTGTGAGACATGATGGACCGAGAAATATAAATCCATTTGTGTGTTTAGTCAGAACTTTGAGAAAATATTTGACTACCTGGCTGATCTTCAGAAGAGCACTACTGGTGAAACCAGACAAAATGCACATATGTTACTCAGTGCTTGCTTGTCATGCACATTTGTGATTTCTCTCTTCATTATTGCAAATTACTCATCAGTTCTTGAGCCTGTTGCCCATATGTTTCAGTCTGTTCAACTTGTATAGTAAAGGTTCAAGAACACATCAACAGACTCATTGAAATATTCAAGGAGCACCACAACCATACTGAAGAGCACTTTAGGAATGACATTCTCAGTAAGGCAAGATCACTAGCAGATAATCTTGGTATTGAGTTAGTGTTGCCAAGGATTTGAAGTTGACACACCAAGCAAACACAGTAGGCATGGATTTTGAGAATTATTACAGAACAAGTATTTATATCCCTATCGTGACTCATTAGTTTCTTCACTGACATCACGCTTTTCCACCAGTAACACTGCTCAGTTCAACTTATTTTATCTGCATCCTAAAATGATGCAAAACCTACAATGTGAAGAATTCTGAAAACGAATTGCCGTCAGTAATGAACTATACCATATTGCTACTATATCTGAATGCTTACTTCTTGTCTGATGTATTGGCTTTGAAGTTATAAGACAACCTAAAGAATCAGATGGGCTACTACTACCTTTGCAGTCAATATCTTGCAGATCTTCTATCAATGATGTTACTGAACAAAAAAAAAAAAAAAAGCGTCAGGTATGGGATTAAAAAAAAACATTTTCTGATGTGTTTCAGCTACACCAATGATTAACATGTGCATCATGCTAACCTGGACAACAACAAAAAATAAATACACAAAACTATTTGATTTTTGCATTTGTACATGTTTATGCAAGGAAAACGTAAACCTCTCAACTGTACAGATTTTTGCAGAATGTCCAGATTTTTGCCTCATGTTGTGTGTTCCTCCTAAAATCTGTACTTTTCTGGCAAATAGCTGAGGATTGAAGTCATTAAACAATGATAAACATTTGAGTTTAAGACTCCACATCCTTCAGAAATGTCATGCTAATGCAAAACCTATTATTCTATCAACTTTCTAAGTTTGCAAGAGCAATATTTAAAATCTGTCCCTATTTGTCCCCCCATCATTTTAGGCTTTGTCCAGATTTTTTGCTCCAAGAGGTTGAGACTGAGGTAGAATTCTGGATAGGAATATGTGCTTTATGCACAGTCTTCACAGTTTCCCTTAAAATGTCAATGAACCTCACATGAACTTGTCTATTCTCCTGATTTGACAATCTGGCTAGTGTTTTTTAGTTTTTCCTTTCTTGAATTACCTTTAGTACAGCTTCAACATTATCTGTACTAAACATACTGTATGAACAATCATATGTTACTACTTACTATACTTTTAATTGTATGTCTAAACCACTATGTTTATGTAAATATCTTATGCAAACATACATCTGCTATATTTTATAACTGTGTAAACCACAATGCTCATGTAAATATCTTATGTATAGTATGTTAGCAATTGTTCTGGAGCTTTTCTCGCTGGGCCTCTGCTGAAAATGGACAGCTTTGTCCAGTTGGACCTCCCCGGTAAACAAATGTAAAATAAAAACATATCTTACCTTTACGTGGATAAAAAAAAAAAAAAAAAAAGTGCATCATGTAACAGAAACCAAACAATGGCTGTCCGTGAATTTACTATACTATTCTGTAACTGAATGCACATTACTTAATGTTAACTGATAAAAAAATTAAATAAAAATACAGTACGACAGGGAAAGAAGATAATGCTTTATGATTTGTAAACTGCTCATAAATTGTCACAATCCTTGAAGTATATAAAACACCTCTTTCTAACCTTTAGACTCCAGAAAACAGCTTTTCTCGATAAGCAGCAATAAAGAATCCAGCATATAATAAAAATGCGAACATAACAGTTAAACATACTGTGCATGTCTCTCTGCATATCTGTAAATTAGTAAGTCATGTCTTTTTAAACCTGTAGTAAATGTTATGTTCTCCATGACAAAGTTATGTATATAGTTTTTGCATACTCTCTTAGTAAACTGCTTGCAGAAGACAATGTTAATCCATCCTGATTGCGACCAATACAACACTTCATTAAAATATCTATTAATCTACTAAGAAAACAGATTATCCGGACTGCGACCAACACAACAGTTCATTACAGTATGTATTAATCTACTAAGAAAACAGATTTCTGCCTCAAAGTAAGAAGTAATTAAAAACAGTTAACAACAACAACTCCCCCACTTTGGTCTGACATCCTGTGATTTGTAATGCTAGCCACTCTCAAAAAAAATATTTATGTTTGGGACTTCCTTATCAATTAAGGTAGAATGAAATCACCAGCAAAAATCATCACTTCTTGAAGATGTGACAACAATGCAAACAGCACAACATAATTCTATTGATAAGTACTGCAAAATATTTTATTTGCCATTTCCTATTTAACCAACTGCATATGGGGAGAAGTTGGAACACAAAGGTGAAGCAATCAATACCTTTATTTGGCCAAGATGGATTTTACAATGCACCTACTGGAGCTTCACCTTCAGCAGGGTCAGGCAACAGCTACTAAATAAACAAAACCCTACGCTTAATAAAATAAACATATCTAATTAGTCACATTTCATATTTTGAAAGTTTACTATTCCAAATACTAACCCATCTCTAAACTTGAGTGCAGCGTCGTATTCTAAGAAAAAATATACAAAAAATATTTATTCAGAAAGAGTAACAACCTATAAAACTTAACCAGCAGCCAATGTCTTGTCACATCAGGACAAAGTCCAATAAAAAGTGTTCCAAATTTCAAACCAAATTATTTATACGTAGCACAATTGAAGTTATGGAAACTCCCAATCCCACAGCGTCTGAAAACTTTTGAACTTAGGGTGCATACATACTTTAAATAAAAAAATACTAGTAACTACATGTAAACATTTGAAATATGCACAGATAGAAAACAGTAGCACAACTCAATCTGGTGCAGGCTTGTATTTCAGCAGACGGCAAAAAGTTCAGGTGTACATCAAAACACTCCAGCTGGAACTAATTGTTAACAGTTGTGGCACAGTTCTCTAACAAGGGGTGGACACAGGAGCAGAGCAGAAGTACTACATACTACTACAGAAATAACAGGTGACGTCTGACAGGCCAAACTTAAATTAGACTCAAGCAGTTATACCTTCGGTAAGGCCACCTCCAGGCAGGCACTAGTTAACATGGATGCTGATACGACTCTATCCCTAATGGCTGATAGCAGCCCCATAAAAAAAAGTAAAACTGACAGTATCATTCCCTCACAAGTTCACAACATGCACCAAAAATGTGCAACAGGCAACTAGGATACAACTATGTTCTAGTTTCAATTGTTAAAACATATACATTTACACAATTACAATAGTTTATATACATTTATATTCTAAGCTGGCAGGGCATGCTGTGGTTACATTTTAGCTCAGTACTTTACACCTTTACACAGACTTCTGTATGAATCATATCAATATTCACAAATGACATAGAATTATTTACAAAATTCCAGATATCTGGACTGTCAGAATTTCCTTTTGTGACAGCATATTTTCCCCTTTCTCCATTTCTATGCAAACCTCAGATTATGCATCTGAATCTTATATAGAATAAATCTGTGCAGCAGAAAGTACAGAGTGTTTGAGACAAACGTCCCATCAAACAATAAGAATTCAAGGACAGATTGTTATCAAACCTGGTTTAATCACTAGCTTTGAACATAGTCCCTGATCACCCTGTCCTAATTTTTCATTAAGACACTATGCCATCATGCAACTGTAACTACTGCTTGTGACATCCAGACTAGTGTCTACTTGTTACCAAGTCAATGTTTTCCAGGTATATGACAGGGCCAGAACTGTGCATATCTAGTTTTGCATTGAATCTCCTATTTATAACGATTGAAACAGACCAAATTTGCAAGATTGGGTTTGTTTGAATTATGTCCTTTATATCCTCAGTGGACAGAACTAATCATTTTACCAACACCTTCCCCTTCAGTTTTACCCAACTGCAGATATTAAGTTGCACAGTATAAACTTGCTGAGAACTTACATTCTCAATATCTTTATGAAGTTTAATTTCAGTGTCATTTTCCAATCTGAAGGACTGCAAAGGTTCATCAGTTATAATAGAGCCACAATTAATCCCAACCAGTCTGTCTATACATTCCTATCAAACTTGATGTCGCTTACACTCGAAGACTGTTATTTACTTCAGTTTTTTCATGAATGCATTATAAGTGTACACATTTAATTTTCCCATTTGCTGGCTACTTCACTAAGTTTCTCTTCTTTTTATTCCAAACAAGATTAAAGTATACTCAATGATTTATCCAAAGAAAGTCTGCTGAATAACTTATTTCCTTCACTAATATAGTTTCAACATGTCAAACCATCAGCATCTATCAATTGCCTCAACAACTATAATACAAACCTAATGAAGGCACAATGTATGCAACTTGCCTCTAATGGAACAGATTTAAGGAATCACACAGTGGAAAGTTCAACTATCCTGACACAGTTGTACTGACAGAATGCAACATCGAGTCCCACAATACAGACATGATAGACATACCCTCCTGCAAGACTCATGGTAGCATATCTATACATACTGTGTGTGTGTGTGTGTGTGTGTGTGTATGTCATACATATTTATCTGTGTGTGTGCATGTATGTACATATACATTCATGCATATAGTTTATAATACTTACACTTACAGCTCTGCCGTTCTGATCTTTGCAGTCATGATTCCTACACATTCAACAGGCACCCATTAAGAAAGGTGTACAACAGGTCTGGTTGTGTCATCAGCCTGTGTTCATTATGGGTGCACTTTCAGACCCAAAATGGCAGGTCCCACCAGATGCCACTTAGCTGATGAACATCTAAATGTTGGAGCCATATCCACATGCTTTACACATATGAGAGGAGAATCCAAAGAAGTATACTGCAACTTGTCCAATAGCTTTACAGAACGCAGAGGGAATTCTGCGAAAATACTTAATTAGTCTCCATGTGCAACCACCAAGACCTCTCCAAGTGAATGTGATGGAACACTCCAGTGGAGCAAACCTGAGGAATGAATGCTCTAGATATACAATCATGGGAAATGTGATGCCCTGGGATGCACTCCCCCAAGGTGATTGCTAAAGATGCATCTCTTACAAACCTCTCACTATCAACTGCCAATATGGGTGAGCTTTACTGTTTTCTAATTAATAGCAAACTTATGAAATGCGATGTGAACAAGGCTGCCTCACAGCTGGACTTTGCAAAAAGATGTCACAGATTACATTCTTAACACTTCTCAGGTACTGGCCGTTAAGAACTCTTCTGCTGGCCCCTGCACTAGTCACCTTCCAGCTGCCAAATTTAGAGAACTGAGACTGACTTAGAGCTTCTCTCGTCTACATCACTGGATGATCAGATGGTGGTGTTAGAATTCACAGCAATGCTTTACATAGTACTCCTTTCCCAAGCAGTAAAGATAGTGCTGGTGCGGATCCTTGCAAGCTTTGGCTACAGCAAGAATACTTGGAATGTTTCCCCTTCTTAGGCACTGAACAAAGGAACTTACTTGCTCATTTCCATGACAATCATCAGGATCAAGATCTAAAAGGCAGAAGAGATAGAAAGCCAGTGAACAGTGCAGGGATCCGGCTGACTCTCCTAGCCCAAAACGCAACACCAAGCAGTGCTCAGGAAGTAGGCACACATGCAGCTGAGTGCAAGAATGAAATAAAATCTGCTAGCCTGAGTATGTCACAAGAGGAAATACCACTAGTTACATACTGCAGTCAGGGCCAGATATTTTTACTACTGAATATGTCATTAGCTTGTTGAGTGTCTTGATGTTACTTGACTAATTTGCTACTACAGTTAAAATGAATTAAAAAAATGCCATAGAATATGATTTCCAGCAATCTTTCTCCTTTTCCTGTCCAATCAGCACTACCCACCAGAATTTATTTTATTTTATGTCTTTTTATTTGCTGACCAGAATAGAACATTGATCCAGACATCTATAGACCATTATCAGTGTCAATACAGGAATGCAGGGTATTCAAGAACAAAAATAATTTTTCAAAACAAACAAAAAAAGAGTTCAGACTTTAAAGGGTAACAATACAGACTACTTACTATGCTGAAAAAAGTACTGTGTATATGATCATGCACTTCTCTGCTTTTCAAAAAAAAAAAAAGTACTTATTTCACGTATAAAACCCCAGCCAATGTCTGTTCCTGAAATCATACCTGTACTGTTTATGTTCTAGCAAACTGAATATTAGTCAAAAGCACCAGGATAGCTTGCAGATACAGAAAAATGACCCTCGGTATATAAACACAACACTCACACACCTACCTCTCACTTTGTCCCAGCAATCCGAACGTCCTCTGGAATTCAAATTCCCAGCAGGCGCGAAAGACAAAGACGTAAACCATCAGTCACACAGATAAAACAGGTATTTGTGACCTGTTTTCGTCTTCTGTGTCTGTGCGACTGGACGGGACGCAAAGGGCGTTCTTAGAGGAACACCCTTTAAAAAAAAACTTTTTTTTTAAATTAAAATACTGTAATTAAAATATGATGAATTTCTTGGTCAGCCGGTTCCAGGGGGGAGCAAGTGCACCCCCTTGCACCTGCCTGCGGGCGCCCTTGGGCCCAAGTATATCTTATAAAAAGGATGTAAGTATTAAAATCATGTTAGAAAAACCTAAACATGATGAATTGTGTGGAAAAAAAAGAGTAAATCTGGGCAATGCCCACAATATAAATATATATTAGAGCAGAATGAAATCCATTTAGCTCATTTTGGTACAATAAGGCTGAAAAAGATACAACAGCAAACTAGTTATTTATATGGGTATTTGTCAAAAAATGACCACTTTTTTACATAGGTAAGACAAAAAATAGCTTTAAAACCAGAGTATATCAACATCGATATGGTATCAGTAAAAAAAAGACTAACGGCTTAACTGAACATGTAATCCAACTTGCAGACCATTTTAAATATATTATAGATCATTGAAGCACTTTTTGTTGACGTTAAAACGCCAACTTCTTCAAATTCAAAAATAAAAGTACATAGACAGCTATATATGCTTTATTTGTAGTCATGTGACTACCATCAGCTAACAATAACATTAATTAAAATGGTAAACATATCAAACACTATAAAAATTTCACTTTTAAACTCTAAACAGTAAATTTTCACAAACAATAACTTGTCACACTGACACAGTGTATTCTGTGTGATGATAGTTATATAAGGGTAGCACTTTATAACCCTTCTTAGAAACGTATGTATTATAGTCACTTCACTAGTTGATTCACTACAATACTGGTGAAAGGGCGGACACATGCTAAACCAACTGTTGTGCTCAACTGTACATTTAATGACTCAAGTTATTTTAAAAAGACTAATGACATCAGAGAGCTATAATAATACTCGTATAATTATTTGAAATCAAGAAGTATTTAGGTAAAAAATGTGTGTGTAAAAAAAAAAATAGAAGTGTAGCTATACATATATAAAGTATCTATCTAGTTGTTGCTCACTAAGTGCTAGCACTTTTTTTTATTATTGTATATGTGCAAGAACTCATACTTATATAACAAAAAAAAAAAAAAAAAGTAAGGTGGGAGTTATAACAACATAATGTTGTAGTTTATCTATTTAAACTTTTTAGCTTTAATAGACAGGAAATGTTGCAAGCCTTATTTAATCCAGGGGGGAAAAATGCATTAAGTCTAATTTGCCACAATAGTTCTCGTTCTTCAAGTAACAGACCAAATGGTCCCCCTCTAATGTCAATATCAATTTGATCAATGGCTTTAAACAAAAAAGTATGGTTATGGTGCTCTGCAATGTGCCTAGCTAATGGGTTCCCCTCTTTCTTCTTAACTATAGCATGGGTGTGTTCATACACCCTCTCAGTCTACGTTCGGTTTTCCCGACGTAAAAGACTGGACATAGTTGGCACCTTGCAATGTAAACCACAAATTTAGAGTTGCAATATAGTTTCTTCTCTAATCTATACTTCCTACCATTAATATGAAAGCTCTCACCTATCTCTATGTGCCCACACATTTTGCAACAACCACAAGTAGACATTCCTACTTGTTTAGATAAAGAGCCCATCGATTTCCTTTCCAATAAGTTCTTTAAATTGGCCCCTTTCCTAAAGACTAGTTTAGGTGACTGACCTAGTTTATTTATTAAAAGTTTGTCAGAAGAAACAAGGTCCCAATTTTTGGACAAAATTAACCGTATCACATGACTATCATTCCTGAACATTGTTATAAAACTCGTTACAAATTCATTGATATTGCTACTACTATGTTGTATTTCGACAAATGAAGACTCATGGTTAACACCAACTAAATCAAGGGTCTCTTGATTAACACCGCGTATTGTAAAGTTAAGTAGTGGTTTAAATTGGCCCGATTGTCACTTATTACTAACTTCCACTACTAAAGATTGAATTAAGTAAGATGGATATCCACATTGTTCAAACATACTACTCAGTTGTAAACATTCATCCCTAAAATCTGAGTCTAACGTTACCATCCTAGCAGCTCTAATAAGTTGGCCTTTTACTATAGAGCGCTTTTGATGGAACGGATGGTTACTTGAGAAATGGAGGAATGAATTGGAGTATGTCTTTTTCCTATGGATTTTTGACACGCATCTTTCATTCAAATTATCTTTGACCAATTTACAGTCTAAATACTCTATACAGTTCCCATTAAAGTTAGATGTAAATCTAAGGAACCCGTAGTTGAATTTAAATAAGTAATGAATTGGTCGGCTTGTTGTTCATTGCCTTTAAACATGACAAAAATATCGTCCAGAAATCTTGTATAGTACAAGGTTCACTCTATATTGAGAGTTTTTAAAAATGAACTCGCTTTCCCAATATGCCAAAACCATGTTGGAAAAACTAGCCCCACAGGGCAATCCCATGGCCACTCCGCATTTCTGCAAGAAAAACTCATTGTTAAACATAAAAAAGCTATTAGTTAAAATAATGTCCAACAAGATTTCCACCAAGTGGATTTCTTCCGTGGGTGCATTTTTGGACTTCATCATAAGGCACACCCACTCAATTCCCTCTGCATGTGGTATTGATGTATAAAGATCGTTAACATCAATTGTTAAAAAGTTATCATCTTTGTTGAACTTCAGGTTGTTTATTTTCTCTAAAAATGACCACGAGTCTTTACACACTTGTGGTTCAAGTAATATGTACTTTTTAGTATACAATCTACTAAAATTAATTAAAATGATACTTTATATATGTATAGCTACACATGTTTTTTTTACACACACACATTTTTTACTTAAATACTTCTTGATTTCAAATAATTATAGGATTATTATAGCTCTCTGATGTCATTAGTCTTTTTAAAATAACTTGAGTCATTAAATGTACAGTTGAGCACAAAAGTTGGTTTAGCATGTGTCCGCCCTTTCACCAGTATTGCAGTGAATCGACTAGTGAAGTGACTATAATACATACGTTTCTAAAAAGGGTTATAAAGTTCTACCCTTATATAACTACCATCACACATAATAATACACTGTGTCAGTGTGACGAGTTATTGTTTATGTGAAAATTTACTGTTTAGAGTTTAAAAGTGAACTTTTTATAGTGTTTGATATGTTTACCATTTTAATTAATTTTATTGTCAGCTGATGGTAGTCATATGACTACAAAGAAAGCATATATAGCTGTCTATGTGCTTTTATTTTTGAATCTGAAGAAGTTGGCGTTTTAACATCAACGAAAAGCACTTCATTGAAATAAATTCCTGTGACTTACTTCGGGCTTCATGCTCCTGTGGAATTTATGTTTATACAGTTTTGGTTTGTTTTTTGTTTGTTCTTCCCATATTATAGATCATGTTGATATAGGTAAAAGAGGTGGTCCTATAGATGATTTTTTTGAAATTCAAGGAACTCAAATGGCAATTGCGAACCAGTGCAACAACTTATCGATGACTAAATGGTGTGGTTTCCATCAATCCTATTTTGACTGAAAGCCGTTTGCTATCTAGGTATAACTATGTTCATGGGGCATACACTGTGTTAAAGTCAACCTTTTTTGTATATTATACATGTTACAGATATAGCATGATAGCTAGATTCACATATGCATTTATTTACATATATAAGAATGTATCTAGTAGAGGTATTTTACTTATTTTTAGCAATGTTATATGGAAATGTGTGTTTGTATGCAATGAATTTATATGAAAATGCAGGTGTTACAAACAGCAGATGTAATATCTTTAAATGCTGGTTTCAAACTGAGGCAAGTTTTATCACGATTTTTAATGCATATATAAATGAGTTGGCCACTATGGTTCAAGTTTTTAAGCTTTTATTCTGAAGAAGTTTGTATTTTATAAACTGAAGTGCTAAATAAATACTTGGCAGTGTATCAGTTTGCCTTTTGCCTTCATTTGTGTTATTTCTACAGTTTGTGGGTTTCGTAGAAGTTTATAACTTGTAATGTAGTTAAACTGCAACTACTTTTGCCTACATACTTTTTACTTTAATCAACACAGACAGATCATGGTCAAATGGGGCCCTAGGCAGGTGATAGACCACTCCCCCTAAGCAGGCCTTCATGCAGCAATGCCCTATCACCCCAGCAGCAGCCCACTCCGCAGCCATTCCAGTGCTCCATAATTTTCTGTTTCTCACCAGTTACCATACACACACTGTTAAAACCAGTGTTCTCTTATTTGCTTCTACAATAATTAGACATCGAAATAAAATAGCACAAACACAGATAGTCATTTGCTAAACAAACAATATAGTCTTGCAATGAAAACAGACTTAACATGAGCAGTAAACCTCTCTGCCTTTGAAACTATCTTTGATTGAAATAGCAAAAACCCACATTCATGGAAAATGCATCTGGCCACTGGAGGATTAAATTTACCTTTAGGCTGTTTTCAAAACATAGACTCCTTGCACACATTTTTTAGGGACTTGCATACTTGTTCATAGGTGTGTACTAGGCTAATGGCCCTGGGGCCTTTACAAGCCTAGCCATAGGATTACCCTTGGCATCATGACACCCAACCTTAGTTCCCAGTGCCTCTTTTGAGTAGAGCCACTGGAGTTATCCTGGGGTGAATTTTCTATTTCCCATCCATTCATCAAGATTTCTCTTTAAGACGGTCAGTGAGGTACTCTGCTTGACATGTATGGGAAGTCTATTCCATAGCATGGGCAGTCTCTGGGTTAAGAACCTGTCCCTCCAATACATTCTGTTGATTGTGGTAATGAAGGTGAGGTCTCTGGAGTGTGTGTGGTGCAGAGGGATTGGGATTTCTTTAGATGTAGCATTTCTAACAGAGTTGGATTAAGTCAAGCAGAGACTGCCTCCAAGTAGGCGATATGAGACAAAGAATAATTGGAGTTTTTTTTTAGTCTGTCCATACAGGATAAGTGTTTAAGGCCTAGGATCCTCTTTGTGAGGTACTTTTGCAGCCTCTCCAGTTGTTGCAGGTGTCTAATGAGGTACATGCCAAATGGGGCATTGTACGCGATGACTGGCCTAATGAGGCAAGAGTAGAAGGAGACAATGACCTCTTTCTTCATGGATGCAAAACCCTTTGTAATGAGATGTGCCACACAGAAGAACTTTCTGACCACAATGGCAATGTGGTGATCAAAGGAGAGGTTGCTGTCAACCTGTATCAACCTTCTGTGTTCAGTGGACTGCCATCGATGTGGTAATTCATGGGAACCAGATTTTTCCCAAAGGGGATGACATTTTTTGGTATTGAGCTTAAGGCCATGGTTCTGACACCAGTCAGTATCAGTGAGGCCATTCTGTAGGATGTCAACATCACTAAGGGAGTTAATAATAGCTCCCAACTTGCAATTGTCTGTGAACTTTGTCAGAGTCCCTCCGTGTTGGCCTGGACTTCAGAGTAGTAGATATCAAACAAGAGAGGAACCAGGAACAAACCCTGTGGGACTCCACTAGTGACTAGTCAGCAGTCTTGACTTGGAGTCAGATACTTTCACACTGTGGATTCTGTGAGCCAGTTTGCAAACCATCTAGTGAAATAGGGGTTGATGCCTAGCTTAGTGAGTTTTTCTGATTCCTGAGTGGGGAATGGTATTAAAGGCCTTGGCCAGATCAAGGTAGGCTGTATGAACCACCTTGCCTTCATCCACAGCTCTGGTGATTGACTCAAAGAAGTCGAGCAGGCATGATCTACCCTTCACAAAACCAAACTATGTGGGATCCAGAGTTTGGAGATTCCCTATATCCTTGTTTCTTAGGTCCATGATTATGTGTTCTATAGCTTTGCATATCAGACTCGTCAGGCTAATGGGGTGATAGTTCCCAGGTCTGTAGTCACTCCTCCTTTTTGGAGAGGGGTGATTGTAGCAGTTTGCCATTCAGTAGGGACAAAGCATGAGCTGAGGCTGTGACTGAACAGGACATACAGGTGAGGTGCCAGTTCATGATCTAGTTCATGTAGAACACAGCCAGAGATATTGAAAGGTTCCATAGAAGCTGTATTCTTGGCCTTGGATAGTGCTGTTTCAACCTCTGCAGCAGTAATACTGGGTGCCTGGCAATCTACTGGTATTGTGATTGGTCCGTTTGGGGGTGAGGGGTAAAGTTGGCACTGAATCTGTCGGCCAGTATACTGGCAATTATCTGTTGGCTTGGTATAGTAGGTAACATTGTGCAGTAGCTCAGAGCAAATCTGGGTATTGCCGTGGAGATTCTTTACATAACTATAGAAGGCCTTGTGGTTATCTTTACTAGCTGCTGTAATTCTGTTTTCATAACTAGCTTTAGAGGATTTGATGAGGGATCTCAACTTTTTGTTGAGGCTGATAAGGGAGTTTTTCCAGTCTTGGGACTTCATCTTATTCCACATAACTTTCCTCCTCCTGTTGTAGGAGTTTGTTTATGGCAGGAAAACACCAGATTGACTTCCTTTTTTTGGTGGAGAGCATCTTGGTTCTATTGGGTATGGCGAGATCCATGCATTTGTGTATGTGTTCCTACAGTGCATTGGTGTATGATTCGGCAGTCATGCAACTATTCTTCATTTGCATGGGTGCTGTGAAGTTAGCCACCTCTGTTTTTAGGAGTCCAAAGTTAGCTTTGGAGAAGTTTTTCATGGTGGTTACCTTTGCGGGAAGGGGGTGTGTGGATTTCCAAGGTGATTAGTTTGTGGTTGGATCTAACCAGGGATGAGTTGACTATTGGTGTAGAGCAAAGACCAGGTCAAGGATGTTGTTACCTCTAGTGAGGGTAAGAATTAGGTGGTCCAGGGAATTGGAATTACTGAATTCCAAGAAATGTTGGGCAAGTGTATTGGTACATGAGTAGTTTTCCCAGTTAATGGAGGTGTAGTTGAAGTTGCCCAGTATGAGAGTATCAGGTTGGACCCTAATATTCTCCAGGGTGCTTAGGAACATGGAGTGGGAGTCTTGGGACATGGTTGGGGACCTACAGCAGCAGGCTATGACCTGAATCGCTGTCTTACCCAATGTTAGCTGCACCCGAAGTATCTCTTATGTGCTATGTTGGGCTACCAGTCTGGAGGTGTGCGCATCCTTTATGAATATGAAAATACCACTGCCTTTGGAGCATTGGTCCAAGTTCTGGGGCCGAAAGGCGTGGAATGAGTTGTAGCCTGGTAGTACAGGGGTGCTTTCTGCTGCCTTGAACCACATCTTTGTTACAGCAAAAATGTCGATGTTCTCCATTTTAAGGAGTGCACCAAGCGAGTGCATTTTGAGATGTCAATGTCTAGCGTTGAAAAGCATGACCCTCAGATTGCATTTGTTTGTAGCTACTACGGTGGTAATTTGGTTTTTGGAACACCGCCTAAAAAGGCACTACAGGGAGGGCAAGAGCCTTGGCCAGTACCCAGAATCCCAGGGGTGACAGATGCAGGCCATCTCTGGCAAAGCATCGAGGTCTGTTGATCATGTCATCTCAGGCAGACAGATACTGGATCTCCTCAGAATGACACCAGAAACTTAGCCAATTGTTGAAATCAATCATTTTCTGCTTGTACTGTGGCATCATTCTTGGTGATGGTGGGATGCTGTATTTGTTCTATGATTCACCTTCATGATTATATGAAATTATATTCCTTGTATAATACAGCACCACTTGTTATGTGTTTTAAATTTGTAGCATTAAACATTCTTTTAATAAGCAATGAAACAAAACGTATGAACCAATTACTACCCATTTCAGAAAATTTCAACCATAAAAGGCCACTCATGACGTTGGTCATTACAGTCCAAGAATATTACTTGACACGCACAATCTCTGCATTAGTAAAATCATCGGAATAATTCCACATTAAAGAAATCTGTAACTAATGAAGAGGTTGCTACTGGTAAACAACTTTACGTCTCATTTTTTATCTACAAATTCAGTGCCTGATACCCTTAAATAATTAATTGCCTATATTACATTAAAAATTGGTAAGGTGGTAATATTACAATAGGAAATTTCTAACAAACCAGCAAGTTCATAGTCACTAGGCATCTCATACAAAGGAGAATATACTCAGGAGTGTAGAACCCCTATCCCTGTTGTAATGCCCCAAATAATCAGCAATCATATGGGCACTGCAATATCCATTAACATGGTGTGGGAGTAAAATCCACAGCCTTCTGCATCAACGGCAATTACGCTACTAACACTGCTTTCAAATTCTACAACACAGTGTACCATTTAATAAACAAAAAAAAACAGCTAGTTACACATTGAAAACATTTCTACTTGCTACAATGCGTTTTAAATTTGTAGTTTTGAAAATTTTTCCAGTAAGCAATGAAACAAAATGTATGACCCAATAATGACAAAATTGCCCATTTCAGAACATTTTAACCATAAAAAGCCACACAAACTTCTGTCATTAAAGTCCATCAGTATCCGTCAATGCACACAACCTCTGCAGAAGTAAAATTCATCCAAATAATTCTACATTAAAGAGATTTGTATCCAATGAAGAGGCTGTTACTGGCAAACAACTTTATATTTCAGTGTTTCCTGTACAAATTTGGTGCTTGCTGCCCTTGAAGAATTAATTGCCTATGTTACATTAAAGAAAAAATTGGTACACTGGCAATATTGCAATAGGGAATGACTGAGAAACTGACAAGTCATAGTTACTAGGCAGAGGGCAAACTAGGAAATGCAGAACTCCTATCCCTCCCCCCTTAAAATGCACAAAATAATCAGCAACTAGGGCATTACATACCATGCCTCCATACCTCTCAACCTCTTAGCATAAGAAATCTGAATAAAGCCTAAAATAATGGGGGGGGGGGACAAAGGCCCCCAAACAGGGCAGATTATAAATATTGCTCTTATTAACTTGGAAAGTTGCTAGAATAACAGCAATTGTATTAGCATGTATTTTCTGAAGGAAATGAAGGCTGAAACTCAAATGCATGATATTATTTAAATACTCAGTGATTTGCCAGAAAACCACAAATTCTGAGTAATAGGCCAAAAATATCAGGCAAAAATCTGGGCAGTTAAGAGGTATGCATACCTCTTATCCTCTCAGTGCAAGAAATCTGGACAAAACCTAATATAATGTGGATGCAGTTGCCAAAAAAATTGTGATAGATTTTAAATATTGGACTTAACTTAGAAAGTTGCTAGAACAGGATTTGTGCTAATGTGCATTTCTGAAGGATATGAATTCTGAAAGTTGTGTGTGTGTGTATATATACACACATGTATATATATATATATATATATATATATATATATATATATATATATATATATATATGTATGTCTATGATGAGTCACTGAAATCTCACAATCTCGATTAAGCAACATCGAAAGCCATTTAAGCGAAAGTGTGCTAGATCGAAAGTGCACTTTCGCAAAAGCCGGTTCTCCGAACCAGAAAAAAACAAAACTGCTTTAAATATATGAACTCCGAGATCGCACTGCAGTAGGGAAAAAGTACAGTTTTGTACCTACCATAAATGTAGATGTTCGAGTGTATACACTGCTGCAATCATTACACTTGGGTTTATCCTGCCTTCAGGCGGTTCCCCAGTTGGCCTGAGTTCCAAAGTCTTGGTCCGGTGTTGGTTGCTGTTGCCTCCAACCTGACGTCAGTGCGACAGGGGTATATAAGATGCAGCCGACACCATTTTCTTCAGTTTTTCTTGCCCCAGATGTCAGGTGCCCCCAAACAGGTAGGCAATTCAAATTGCTAATAAATCATACATAAGAAAAGCAAACAACTTTCAGTTACCAGCAAATACTCCCCATAGGTAGTAAAGAGTAGAAGACATAGGTACGTACCAGTAAGTAAGAGGGGAAGGAGGGAGGGTAACCTGGACTGCAGCAGTGTATACACTCGAACATCTACATTTATGGTAGGTACAAAACTGTACTATGTTCGTGTTACACTGCTGCAGACATTACACTTGGGTAGAATCCTAAAGCTGAGGTAGGGTGGCTGGTTCTATAAGGCATTAGGGGTGGCTATAAGGCTGTGCAGCACTGCAGTGGTGAAGCCAGCTCTGGATTTAGAGTATAGAGGCAGATGGTAATGCTTGGTGAAGGTATGCACAGAACTCCATGTTGCTGCTTCCAAAATATCCTTGGTAGGTACTCCTCTGAGGTAGGCAGTTGAAGTGGCTGTTGCCCCTGGTGGAGTGAGATCTAATGCTGCTAGGTACAGGTTTCCCATGGTGTGTATAGCAGAAACGTATACAATGTCCTATCCATTTTGAAATGGCTTTTCCCTGTGCTCCTGCAGCATATGCTACCAATAATTGCTCCGATTTTCTGAAAGCTTTGGTTTTGTCCAAGTAGAAGCGTAACTGCCTGTGAATGTCCCAAGAATGCAATAGTCTCTCCCCTTTATTCTGTGGTTTTGGATAAAAAGTTGGCAAGTGAATAGTTTGGTTTAGAGCCACACTTGATACCACCTTTGGCATAAAGGCAAGGTTAGTTCTTAAAGACACCCTGTCCTGGTGGAAAATGAGGAAAGGTTCCACTGTCATTAGTGCCTGTAATTCTGAAACTCTTCGTGCTGATGTTATTGCCAGGAGCAGAGCAGTTTTCAAAGAGATATATTTCAATTATGCTGTGTTAGCTGGCTCAAAAGGAGGTAAAGTTAATTTTTCCAAAACAAAGTTGAGGTCCCAAGTTGGAGTAGGTGCTCTATGGGGCGGTCTTCTGTTTTTAGCCCCTCTGAGGTACTGTTTTAGCAAAGGATTAGAGAAAATTGGTGGATCCGTGTTGTAATGAGCAGAGATGGCAACGGCGTGGCTCTTGATGGATGAAAAGGAGAGGGCTTTGTCCAGCATCTCAGTTAAATATCGTAGTATCTGAGGAATGTTTATGACAAGAGGGTCAAGGCTGTGAGCCTGGTTCTAGGCACAGAATCTCTTCCATTTATCCGAATAGGCATTCCTGGTACTAGGCCTTTTGGCCTCCAGAATGACATCCATAACAGCTTTGGAGAGAGGCATTGCTTGCTCGACTAAGGAATCTTCCATGCAGCTAGGTTTAAGGTCTTTAGCTGGCTGTGAAGTATCTGATTGTTGTGGTGAGTCAGCAGATGTGGGATTTGAGGCAAAATCCAGGGTGGTTCTTGTGCTAAGTTCGTTAATATTGGGTACCAGTGCTGGCGTGGCCAGTCTGGTGCAATCAGGATCATCTTTGGCTCTTCTTGCCTGGCTTTTATGAGTACCTTTGGAAGGAGAGGTAGTGGTGGGAAAGCGTATACTTGTAGGTTTTTCCAGCCTAATGAGTGGGCATCCACTTTCCATGCTTGTGGATGGTAACGCCTTGTGCAGAATTTCTGTAGCTGGCAGTTCATTCGGGATGCAAACAGATCTATGTATCGGCTCCACCATTTCCGTGTTATCATTCTGAATATTTGTGGATTCAATTCCCATTCATGGGGATCCATGATGTTTCTGCTTAAGTTGTCTGCCAGTGTGTTTTTCTCTCCTGGCAGGAATTGTGCTTGCAAATGAATTTGATAGTTTAGAGCCGTGTTCCATATGGTCAACTGCAGAGGGGGTAGAAGTGAGTGCCTCCTTGCTTGTTTATGTACCACATAACTGTGGTGTTGTCCGTCTTTAGTAGTAGTTGCCCTGGATACAGCAGGTCCTTGAAAGCTATAAGGGCATTTTGTATAGCTAACATCTTTTTGATTGATGTGAAGATGCCTTTGTTCTGTGGGCCACTTGCCCTGAATACATTTTCCTGACATGTGTGCTCCCCAGGCGTAATCCAATGCATCTGTTGTCGGTGTTTGCCTGGCTGTGGGTTGAGTAAAAGGCTGTCCCTTGTTGAGGTGACAAGCTTCAGCCCACCATCGAAACTCCTGTTGAAGGCAAGGAATTAGTGGTATAACTGTTTCCAAACTTTGACAGTGCTGAGACCATACACTCTTTAGGTACCATTGTAATTTCCTCATATGCAGTCTGGCATATGGAATTAGTAGTATGCAAGATGCCATGTAACCCAAGGCCTGCAGAATTTTTCTTGCAGGGAGTTGGTTTTTGTTGCCATCAATTGAAAGTATTGCATCAGTTGTCCTTGCTTGTCTGGCGTGAGAAGTCATCTGGGCCGTTGTGTTCAAGCTGGCACCCAGGAGGAATATTATCTCTTGTGAGGGCACTAGTTTTGATTTCTTTTCGTTTACTGTGTACCCCAGGCAGCTTAACTTTTTTGCAAATGCCAGATGCTTTAGAAGAAAGTCCTTGCTCTCTGCTTTAATCAGGCAGTCGTCCAGGTACGGATACATTTGAATACCTTTGTCTGCAAAATGCAGTTACTGGTGCCAGGCACTTTATGAAGACCCTGGGCACAGTAGATAAGCCAAAGGGCAGTGCAGAGAATTGATAGTGCATTGAACCAGCTATGAATCTGAGGTATCTTCTGCAGTTTTGTCCGATAGGGACATGCAGGTATAAGGTCACGAGCCAAGCTTTCTTGCCCAGCATGGGAAGAAGCTGCTGTAGTGTCAACATTTTGAATTTTGGAACATCCAGGTAAGTGTTTAGAGAAGAAAGATCCAGAATGGGCCTCCAGGCTTTGTCCTTTCTGGGAACCAGATAGAGTCTTGAGTAAAATCCTTGACCTTCTTCCTGTGGTGGTACCTTTTGAATAGCTCTCATTTCCAGGAGTGCTGTAATTTGTTTTTGAGCCTCTGCCCATTGATTTGGTGGCAGATTTGGCATTCCTTTTAACCTTGGAAGTGTGTGAAAGTGGAACCTGTAACCCTGAGATACAATGTTGAGAACCCATTTGTCTTTGGTGATCCAATGCCAATTGTGATAGAAAAGTGCCAGTTTTCCTCCCAAGAGGGCTGCCAAGAGAGAGCTGTTTGGCAGCTGTAATGGGAAGTCGAGGCTGCTTTTTATATGGTTGGGGCCTGTCTTCCCCATCTTTCTGGCCTGGTGCACCTCATTGTCGAGGCCTATAAGGACCTTGTGGTTGACCTCTACCTCTTGGATGTCTGTATCTGCCCCTTTGAGGTCTGTCTGTAACTGGAAAGGACCAATTCTTTGTTGGCCAATTTTTGCTAAATCTTGGAGGCTAAACCTGTAAGAAATCCTTCACCGTTTGCATTGATTTTGCCTTATCCTCCATTTTCTTTAATACCTCTTTTGCCTTAACTCCAAATAACGCATCCTGCTGCAAAGGTGCATCCAATAATTTTGCTTTAACATGATCTGGTAACATATGTTCTTTTACCCAAGCATGCCTTCTAATGGCAGAGCCTGTAACTGCTGCTCTACAAGAGGCCTCTAAAGAATCAAAACCACATTGCAAAGTATGTTTTCCCACTTGTTCAGCTGCATGCAATAAATCCTGCATTTCTTTAACATTAGGAGGATCTGAATCTGGAAGCATTTTTTGTTTCAACTGAGACATCAAAAACAGCTGATATTTTAGCATGTGAAACTGGCAATTTAAGGCTCTCATTGCTAAAGTTGCAGACGTATATACTTTCTTTCCCCGTCTAATGCTCTGGAATCTCTGTCAGAAGGAACTGGATTTTTTGCTGACGAGGCCTTAATCCCTTTGGGTCCCTGAGAAATAGTTTCAGGGTCTGCAACAGGGCTTTTATACAGAAATTTGTGAGAGTCAGGGACTCTGTAGTATCTGTCAGGTTTAACTGGGGCTGGAGGTAAGGAATCAGGATTTAAGCTGGATTCAGTATACATATCATCCACAATATCTAACACTGGCGGAATAGCAAGGGGTCTGTGTTGAGGTAATAAAAGGAAGTCTCTGAGCCTTTTCTTGGATTCTGAGTAATCCTGGCCTTCCCAATGGAAATGCTCCCTCATGGTATGTAAGGTTTCCCCAAAGGAGTAGTCCTCAGGTGGAGAGGCTGATGGAATAGATTCCTCAGCATCAGAATCCTCATAAGGGGGTAAAGAAAATCCTAGGTCTGAGGATGAATCTGAAGAGATGGATACCTTGTCGGATGAGTCATAGTCTGCATCTTGTCTAGGCCTTTTTTCAGGAGGGGGATGGGAACCCCTGATCAGAGTGATTAGGTCTTCGGCCATTTTGAGCATTTGTTTCTTAGGCATGGAGGCCTGTCCTGGAGAATGCTGTATTTGTTTCTTTGTTTTTAAAGGAGGCTTAGACTTAGCAGAGGGTTCAATGCTTAACTGAGTAGGTCTGAAAACTCCCTCTGAAGCTTCGGGTTGCTCAGCTACTCTGGATCCCTCTGAAGGGTTAGTTTCGGAATGCTGAAAAACTGGTGCATCCGAAGGCCCAGCCATCTCCACGTGGGAGTCGGAGGCGGCCTGTGGTTCTGCAGAAGCTGTCGTCAGGGGTTGCGAAGACACCTTGCTGAAAACCGGAGAACTGGCGACCGGCCTAGAAGAGGCTTCGTCAGTTTTGGGCATCGGATGCCTGTCCTTGTCTTTGTGCTTTTTATGTATTCTGGTCGTCGGAAGTTCCGACAGCATGGTGTAATTGAATTTTCTGCCAAAATAATGTCGGGCAAAATCAAACTGACATTTAACAGTACGCTTGTTAAACCTAGCACAAAACCGACAACCAGTGACGTTGTGGTCTGGGCCTAGGCATGGGATACAATAGAAATGGAAATCCTTATGAGGTATTTGCTTCCCACAAGAAATACAGTTATTAACTTTTACTGACATCGGTCTGAGGCAAAAAAAAAGTTTCCCCAATGGGGTACTTAGCTTTGTAGAAGACTTCGGTTCTGGATTCCGAATGAAAATCTCAGGAGTTGGCCGACCGGCACTTGTGAACTGCTTTTGCTTCGGGCACCGCGCGGCAAGAAAGACTGGAGAAAATGGCATCAGCTGCATCTTATATAGCCCTGTCGCACTGACGTCAGGGAGGAGGCGACAGCAACCGATGCCGGACCAAGACTTTGGAACTCAGGCCGACTGTGGAACCGCCTGACGGCAGGATAACCCCAAGTGTAATGACTGCAGCAGTGTAACACGATAAACATGGATATATTTCCTTATACCCACTGTAATGCACTTCAGAGAAACGGCTTTTGTGAAAGTGCACTTTTGATTTAGTGCACTTTCACTTAAATGGGTTTGATCTTCTGGTTGTAGAAAAAGTGAGTTTTGGACAATCAGTAGAAGACCTATATATATATATATTTCATTATTTAGTGACTTCAGTTCTCTGTGATTTAGCACAGAACCACAAATTGTATGAGAATCAGAAAAAAACTACGACGCTAAATTTGGACAGTTGAGAGGGATGTTACACTTGCACATGCAGCTGCTCTCTCACATAGCAATACACACACCTCTTTTCATACAGCAGCTAATTACTAGTTTAAATTCCTCACACTCTTACTCTCTCATACAACACACAGACACACCTTCTCTCACACATCAAAACACTGTCATACCAAGAACAACTAATTTAACTTACATACACTTTCTCCCGCATACAGAAGCCTTGTTAAAAGTACACTGACAATCATACACTTGCCTTTTTAAAATGAAAGGCCACACATGCACCCACAGACTTAACGCTCTATCAACTGAACTGCTAGTTTAAAATTCTACATGAGACTGCACGTCTTACAGTCACACTGGCATGCATGCGATGCACTCACGTTCCTCCTTAAAGGAGGATTCTACTGCCGTGGAGTAAAGCTTTAATTGTTGAAGCCTTCTGGCCAACCTGCAGCTATAAAAGTGGAAGGGTGCTCATTCCCCCCACCCCCCTATGGCTCAGACGCCCTTCTGGCGTTCACATAATGAGAAAAGTAAATTAAAATAAACTACAAATTGCACCATTTATGAGGCTGGACTGTACAGCACCCTAGGCGATCACCTAGTTCGCCTATGGCCAGCCATGGTGTCAGACTCATCAATAGCAGCAGTACTTTCTTAAATTCTGCTTCCCTCCGAGTTATCACTGTTCTATTGATGCTGTCAAATCTTTGCTTCACCTTCACAAAACCACACTGATCCATATCTATCAATTTTGGCAACACTTTTGCCATTCTTTTAAGCATTAGACCAACTTCGCAATCGTGGTTTAAAATTGAAATGGACCAACATAAATCAGCGTCTGATGGATCTTTAGGAATTACAGCCACCACAGCTTTCTTCCAGGATGTTCGCGTTCCCTTTTAAAAATACCGTTAAACAAACTCTTCCAAATCTTTATCACTTTCTTCTTCCATCTTAGCTTTCAAATTTTCACAGGACTATCATCTATTCTCAGAATCTTTCCTGCATATTATACAATACAATTTTTCGCATCTGTCTTGACTATTAATTGTTGAGCCTCATCTACCTCTGACCTTGGCATACTTGAGTTTTCCATAAATACTTTCATTTATGCTCTTTCTTGATTTCCACATTTCTCTGCTTTATACAAATTTTAATAAAACTTCAAAACTAACTCGTATCTTTATAAGATCCCTACTTATTTTTCTTGTTATAGGTTTCCTAAGCTTGGCAACAACCCTTTCTACTTTATTGCCCAAGTCATGCTAAAAGCTTTTGTGCTCTGGAGTTTAAAATAGTTGCCTAACAGCTATCTTTTTAAACTTACGCACATTTTCCAGATACTCCCTTATTTTCTCTTTTGCACTCCGCAGTTGTGGCTCTTATTGTTCTGCGAGCATGCCGTTATTCTGTTAATACTCTGTTAGCCCCTCTAAATAATTCTTGTTCCGTCTTGAACATATCTCATTTTCTACCATATTTTTAAACTCCTTTGCTGAAAGCATATTTCTCCCAAATTTTTCTTATGCTCCCTAACAGCAGTTTTAGGTAAAAATGCATGCTAGCAAAACCTTCCTCCCTTGCCAGTAACCTCTAAATACCAGAAATCTACCATCATGTTTTCTTCTCACAATTAGTGCAAGTACACCCCTTTTCTTTTGTCACTGACATTCTACTGAATATACATGCTGAAATCATTTATCAAGTTCATGTCTCCTGTAACACTGCTATTTGCAATCTGTATATTTATTTATTTTGCATTTGCTTTCCGGGGTAAAGTGCTGATCTCCATGGACCATTTTCAGACTCAGCCCAGGAGTGGTGTCTGGTGAAGTGACTCGCTCAGATTCACACATTTAAGCAATGGGAGCGGAGGGAATCAAACCTTATAACTACTGGACCACATGAAACATTTCATTAATTCCTCCTTAATCCTCTAAGCCAAATGCCAGCCAATTACTTCAAAATACAATTCTATTTTTGTTTATACCTGTCTGACCATTCACGTTACAAAGTAATATGGAGAGTGTAGCTATTATCTAGTTATTATACCCACCTATTACATACAACAGCTTTTCAAATTTTATTTCCAGCATTTGTATTACATACACCCAATATCTGGGAGGTTGATAATTTATAAAGTTGTTTCCTGTCGTCTTCATTTGAACTAACGTCACACTTTACAAGACTTTTTGTTTGAATGAAAGCCCTCAAAAAAATAAACTATTAAGGTAAAATGCACAAAACTATGTACATCTTCACATGATGAAGTTTAACCTTCCCGGTAGGAAATGTCCCAAATCAACAGCTGTACACTCTGGCATTACCTAACCTAAAATTTAGTTTAGCTGTGAGAGCATGTTAGAGCTTATGCTTCAACTTACACTGACTGCTGTCTATCCTTGCCTCACCTTTATTCACCTCCAAGCTATGGGCAATTTGCATGCTTTCAGAAAACATTAACTTTTAGCCTTAAGGAAAACTGCACTGGCTATCTTTAAATAAAACTAAATACACTGTTCTAGTAAACGCACTTCAGTAAGTGGAAATTATATAGATTTTTTTTATAACTAAGCTGCTTGCCCTTGGACCTTTTCATTTTACATTTCTCTCACCAAACCATGAACAGAACTCTCCATGGAAACTACAGAAAATACACCTGCCCCATCAGCTTTACACTGAACATTTCATAAAGGAAAATTTTTCATTACATTCAATATTATTTTTTTATAGCTCTCATGCTTGCACGAGAAACTGATTATGCCAAGGGCATTAATCCAGACGTCCATCCATGCAAGTGAGAAAATATTTCAATCAGTGCACTTCTACACCCATCCCAACAGTCCAATGTTACACCTTAACTTGAACATGCTTTTGTATGGCATTCCTACTCTCTACACTGTAATGACAATTTCTTAAAACTATAAAGAGAAAAAAAAACTCAGATCCAATCATCACTGAAAATGCTTTACTATAAAACATGCACTTTTATGAAATGTTTTATATAAATATGTATAAACTGTTCATCTTTTTTTCCCCGTTTTCCCATTTAGTGTCCTTCCAAACATTAATGACATGAAGTCAGGTAAATGTCTTTTAGTCCCCTCAGAAGTTTAACAAAGTCAATAGAAGCCCAATCTTTCTCAGCCACATTTTTCTTGTAAAACCATTTTACTTTACAGTCTTGCAATTATTCACCAACTTCAATATTGCCGGTGGTCTTCCTGTTAATTTCCATACCCCAAACCTAGACTCCAAGTCCAAGGTATTCCTCATTCTTATAGTCAACTCCTGTGCTTCCCCCCAAATATTTTCTTTTGCAACACTGGAAAAGGTTTCAGTGGCAAAGTGAAGAGGAGTCTTTGTTAGATGGCTCGCCTTTTATTGGGCAAATGTGTTTCTCCATTAGCCTGCTTTGCCTCAAAAAATGAGTTTAATCCTCCAGAGGGGAAAAATATATATATATTCTTAATACAGCTGGGTATATCATGAATCTCACACCTGCCTTAAGATATTCCCAGAGTGCCGGGATAAACTTGATTCTCCTCTACCTGGTGTACAGTGAAGAATCGTTTTCCGCTTGGTCTCCAATCTTTAATACTTTTCCCTTCTGCTACAATTTTGCCAGGATTAACTCTTTCTGCTGGTACGACTGCTTCTTTACTAAATACAAGGCTTGACTGCTTTCTTGTGGTTAGCTTTGGTGCCCTTTCAATTAACAAATCCTGCAGTGGAATACCTATCCAACTGCTTTTCCTTTAGTCAGTCTGTTCCTTACAATTTCTCTGGTTCAGCAGAAAATCACAGGTTCTCTTCCTCCTCTGTCCTCTAACTTTACAGTTTTTATAAAGAGCTGCTCTCTAACAGTCCCATATTCAAACTTTTCTACATTTTGACCTGTGATTTTTTGCAGTTTTATCAAGTTATCTGACTAGCTGTTTAATGCTTAGTCCAATTTTCCAGCCTATTTATTTTTATAAGCTCTGAGCACATTTTTTCTTCTAGATTACTGGAAGCCATCTCTTCTACCAAAATTGGAGATCAAACTGCTTTTTGCTCAACAGCTGTAAGATGCTTCTCATTCAGTGTACTCTTCACCTTTTCTAGTTTATTTTCTGCTTTGTTGGCATCCAGGCAGTGTACTTACTAGTCAATAAATATTAGAACTGCTAGAATTACTTGCCCTTCATCTCAGTTTTTTACTACACTTGGAGAGATGAAGTCAAGCTGTTAACCAGTGTGCAGCTATTTTGAAAGTCCAGTTCTCTCAATACTTTTGAGACAGTACTCTCTAGGGATTTTTTTTCTGCCAACTCATTACATTATCAAAAAATGTGTTCTTAGTAACTTTCTGTCCAATCACAACTCCAACATTTGCTACCTACCCAAGGAAAATGTTTTTGAGTCTGCTTGGAATATACAAATACCTATGCATACACTTCCATGCAAAAATCCTAAACCTTCTGAACGTTGTGGCATACTTAATAACCATACGTTATGTCCTTACATTGCTTTCTTATTAACTGCTTTTCCAGTCTATTTCCAATATTTTTAACCTCTTGATTAATTCGTATAGTTATGCACTTTATGCCATACTAATTATACTTCTAACATCTTTTGCTCTATTTTTTTTTACAGCAAGAAACATCTTTATTAAATTATCACTTATGACATAGGCAATCATACATTTATAGAAATGAAAACAAACCACAGTGACAATCTTAGTTGCAAGCATTATACATCACAAACCATATTGACAATTTTAGTTGCAAACAATATACATACATTATAATCTAGCCAATAATTGTCTAAGATTCCATAGCTCATTCAAATCCTGCCTTCTTTTAAACCTCATTCCTTCACTGCATGTATTGTT
Source organism: Protopterus annectens (assembly GCF_019279795.1). Classification (NCBI taxonomy): domain Eukaryota; kingdom Metazoa; phylum Chordata; order Ceratodontiformes; family Protopteridae; genus Protopterus; species Protopterus annectens. The sequence continues at coordinate 261,149,721 of NC_056749.1, forward strand.
CCCACAATTCCGGTTTTTCCTATGTAATTTGCACCTACCCTTTTGTAAGGATCCCAGTTTCAGTTGTTTTACCTGTTACTATACTCACTACTTCTAGCACACTTGGTTTAGACTTTGATTTCCATTTTATAGTAATTGCTTTTTTTGGCAGCCAACATAATTAGACTCTGCAAGGCCTTCCTGTATCTCTGCAATTCCAATTCTATATCATTGCTCAGAAAAATAATTTCCCGAGATTAACCAATTTGCTCACACAGCATCTCTGATAGTCTGCAGGGCATCTTTAATATCTGCTAACTCATGTTACCAATTACCTCTTTCTTCCCCACCACACCTCTGACATTTGCTTTTTACCTCCAGAAAAATTCTCTGGATTCTTCTTGGGGTATAAAAACACATATGCAAACATTTCCAAGCAAAACTCCTTAACCTTCTAGATTTTGTTGCATATTTGGGAGACATACATATATCCCCCATTGTTTCTTTGTGAATTGTTTATCCAAATTCTCTTCCCAATCCTAACCGCCTCTAATTCTTATAGTTATCACGCAATATTTTATATGCTCTAATAATTATACCTTTAACAGCAACTTTTGTTCTACATCTCATAAAAACACTACCAGTGCTGGTCTTACTTTTAGGACCCCCTATTTCTTTCTCTTTGCCTATTGTCTCATATCAGTCCTTCATATGGAAAGTAATCTCTAGCCTGCAGTCCAAATAAATTCTTGGCCTCTTCCCATTCTGTTACATTTCCCTCTCTAATTTGCTCAAAATACCTTGGTTCTTTTGACAGTTTTCTCCAATGAATTCCAGCCCCCCTCTTGCCTATGGTCTGTATCCCTAACTGCAGTCATCCCTATCAGCAGAATCTTTACGTGTTCCCATACTGGCTTAGTTCTCGGAATACTTTCTGGTACTTCATGAATACAATAGCCTGTGCGATTGTTATTCTCCTTAAAGGTTTTCATCCAAAATCCCAGTCTCGCCCTGTTTCTAGAGCCTTCCTCCTGTCTCATCATTCCTTTTCACTTTGAATTATGTTTCTGCTTGTGCCATGTATGAGTGTCTTACCGTGTAGCTCTGAAATACCTCTTCTAATTGGCTAATCCCAATTGACCCTGTTCTACTGGGAGAATCAGCTTATCCCACTTAACTCTTGCAGTCACCCTCTCCCAAATAAAATCCTTCAGCTCTTTATTAATTGCTATCTGCAACTTCTCCGGTTGATAAAAATATGCCTGACCAGTACGAAACTAAAGTGACAAACTTTTCAACTGCTTGTATCTTACTATCCACATCCATAAAACAGAGCTTCCAACTTCTGTTTTTGTATCATCTTTTTAGTCTCTTCCCACATATCCTTACCACACTAGACTCATTTTTAATCCATTCATTTTCTAAATATGGATATTGCTGAACCAATGTGTGTGTGGGTACATAATTTATTGCATTGCCTTTGTTTTAGCTTCATTAATATTGTACCCCCTAAAAAATTTCAACTGTTTCAAAATGTTACACAATGCAAATGTTCTCTGGTATCAGATATAAAATATCATCATCTGCAAATACAGCCAACTTGTCTTGGCTACCAGTCATATACCTGAATTTCTGGGTCCTTTATTTTCTTTGCCAGTGTTTCTAAATTTAATGCAAATAATAAAGGGGAAAGAGAACATCCCTGCCCGGTTCCTCTACTCAAACAGAAATTATAAGAGAGGACCCCACCCACATTAATTTTCACCTGTGATCCCTCATATATCCTGCTAACCAACCTTGCAATTTGATCAGGGAATGCAAATGCTTCCACTGCCCTGCTCAAAGTCCCAGCTTACTCTGTCAAATGCTTTCTCTGCATCAAGACCCATCAACAGCAGTGCTATTTTCTTACATTCTGCTTACCTCTGGATCGCCAATGTTCTATTAACGCCAAATGTTTGCTTCCCCACCAAAACACACACTGATCCACACATCAATTTTGGCATCACTTTTGTCATTCGTTTAGCCATTATAGACAAACACTATATATTCACAGTTTAGCATTGAAATGGGCCGGTATGAAGCTGGATCTGATGAGTCTTTACCCTATTTAGGTACTATAGCTACCACTTTTTCAGGATATTGGGGTTTCTCTTAAATAAACAGTTAAACAAAACCTAGATCTTTATCAGTTTTTCCCTCCTGTCTTCCAAACTTCCAGAGGAATACCATCTATTCCTGGGGACTTTCATGTGGATTGGTTATACATCACCATTTTTATCTCCTCTCTTCCTATCCTGTTAGTAATTGAACCAGCTTCTGTTCTAGGTTTGACTAAAACCTCTACCACAGCAGGTCTTTCAGTTGGACTCCCCTGTTCCTTTCCCCACACACAGATATAAATCAATGGGAGGGAAGGCAGACTAATTTAACTTGCAGTTGAACCTTCTTGGCCACATCCCACTATTTTTTTTTTATCCTAACACCTTGATTCCTTAGCTAGTTTTCTCCAGTAAATTCCAGCCCCCTGTTACCTATTTTCTGTGCACCTACTTGCAGTCATCCTTCCTGGCAAAATCCTTCTCCATTACCACGGCAGCTTAGTTCTTAAAATATTTTCGATACTATGAATATAATATTTTGTACATAGTTTTCTCAATCTACAGACAAAATCCCACCATCTTTTTCATCATCCCTTTCCACTCTGAATTATAACTTTCTACTTGTGTTATGCAGGAGAGCCTTAATTGTGCAGCTCTAAAATATCTTTTCAAATCAGGTAATCCTAAACCACATTGCTCATTTGTGAAGATCAATGCATTACCAACTCAGTTCTCATACTCTTCCCCTCCCAGAAACATTCCTTCACCTCTACTAAGGACAGTTTCTCCTTTGGTTGATATAAATATGTCAAATATATATATATATATATATATATATATATAAAGCCTAAACATTTTCACTGCTTGTATCAGACTATCCCCATAACCAAGATTTTACACTCTCAGCTTTTGTATCATCTTTTGTTTATTCCCTTCTCACATTTCCTTAGGTGCCATAATAGAAGCCTTTTTAATACATACTCCTAAATACTTCATCTTGTGTCCGCATAAACTATTTGCCTACACAAATTTGTGTGTGGGTTATGTAGTTTACAACTACAGCCTTCATCTTCATTAATTTTATTTCCTGAATAAACTTGAAACAGTCTCAAAATATTCCACAACCCAGATGTCCATTTCTGAAATGTTAAAGCAGAAAATATTAACTGCAAATAAAGCAAACTTTTCTTAATATCCGATCAATTATATCCTTTTATTTCAAAGTCCACTGAAAACGGTGGTGGCCTTTTTTTTTTTAATTTTTTTTACAGCTCATTATACCACTAATGTCCTTCTCATGAGTGAAAAGCTCATTCTTGGAGAAAACTAACATCTTTTGAAAGTTAGGATGGAAGGCCCGACATACCCCTGTAGCTAATCCCACAGACTGAAAGCTATTAGAGCAGCAGTAAACTTTATGAGAAAGTTATCAGAATCCATATGTAGAGAAAAACAAATATCTTAACTGCAGTGTAGCAGACAAAAGTACACTGTGAAAGCAAAACTGTGCAAAACAAACTCACTTTAGAACTGCAGCTGCAATTAATAACTTCAGTGGATAAATTACAGAAAAGAAACACCTGCATTAGTAAAGTAGAAAAGATAAAGCTAGTTTGGAGAAAAAAAAAAGTACAGCTGGGTAAGGAATTTACCACAAATGTTGGCATCACAGCAGATGTACTGCTGCAGGCTTCAATTTTGCAATACCAACATGCAGGTAGCCTAACTGGCCAGCCAAATTTCCAAAGTTCTATTTTTCCCTCAGGGCTTTAGTCAAGGCCCTCCTGTCAGGTCGCAGTATGTTGTGATAAAGTACAGTTGTGTACACTTACCATAAATGTAGATGTTAGAGGGTATTCACTGTTGCAGTCATTACATTTGGGTTATCTGCTTGCAGGTAGCCCTCAGTCAGCCTGATTAACAAAGTCTTGGGTCCTGCGTCGGTTGCTGTCCCTTCTTCCATGACATCAGGTTGTTAGGGGCATAAAACATGCAGCCAATGCCATTACATCAGTTTTTCTTGCCCCAGATGTCAGGTGCCCCCCTAATGGGGAGCAATTAAATATAAAAGTACAAAGATATACCTCCAACAAAAAAGCAAATACACCAAAACGGCTTTTAAGCATAGTAAAGGAAAGTATTGGTGTAGCCAAAAGAAGTTAGGGGGCTGGAGGGAGGGTAACCAGGACTGAACAGTGAATACACTCAAACATCTACATTTATGGTAAGTGTACACAACTGTACTATGTTCTTCATGTTTCACTGTTGCAGTCATTAAATTTGGGTAGATTACCAAAGCAATAATTGGGAGGAGGAATTTAGATAGCATTAGGACCAGCTATAAGGCCCTGCAAGACTGCAGTGGCAAAGCCAGCTCTGGATTTAGAGAAAATTGGCAAATAATGCTTGGTGAAAGTATGTACAGAACTCCAGGTGGCAGCTTCTAGGATGTCCCTGGTAGGGACACCTCTGAGAAAGGCTGTCGAGGTAGATGTAACCCTGGTGGAGTGAGGTCTGATCCCCTGGGGGATAGGTTTTCCATGGTGCTTACAGCAGAAATTAATGCAATGGCCTATCCATTTAGAAATGTTTTACTTTGAAATAGCCTTCCCTTCTGCCCCTGCAGCAAATGCCACCAGCAGTTATTCAAATTTCATTTGAGGTTTAGTCCTGTCCAAGTAGAATCTAAGTTGTCTGTGCACGTCTAAAGAATGCAGCATCCATTCCCCTTTGTTTTGTGGATTGGGAAAGAAGGTTGGCAAATGAATGGGACTGATTAAGAGCCACACTGGATACCACCTTGGGAATGAAGGATGGATTGGTTCTGAGGGACACCCTGTCCGCATGAAAGATGATGAAAGGCTCCACTGTCATAAGGGCCTGTAATTCAAATACCCTTGTAGATGACATGATTGCTACAAGGAAAGCTGTTTTCCAAGAAAGAAATTTGAAGTCTGCAGTAGCACCTGGCTTGAAAGGAGGTAGAGTGAGTTTCTCCAAAACAAAGTTAAAATCCCAGGGTGGGGTTGGAGCTCTCCTGGGTGCTCATATTTTGGCCCCTCTGAGGAACTGCTTGAGCAGAGGATGAGAAAAGAGGGGGAGGTTCTGTGTTATGAGCTGAAATGGCGGAGGTGTGGATTTTAATGGATGAAAAGGACAGGCCCTTGTGAAGCATCTCAGTTAAATATTGTAAAATCTGAGGTAAATAGGGCGCTGTTGAGCTCATTCCTTGAGATTGGTTCCATGCACAGAATCTTTTCCATTTTTCAGCGTAAGATTTTCTAGTACTAGGCCTCCTTGCCTCTAAAATGACATCCATCACAGGTTTACTGAGGTATGGTAAAGGAGAGATTATGTAATTAGCCAGGCTCCAAGGTTCAATGTTAGAAGCTGAAGGTGCAGAATCTGGTTCTCCTGCTGAGACAACAGAGAAGGAGTCTGAGGCAGGTGCCCACGGCCGGCCTTAGGCATAGGCGAACTAGGCGACCGCCTAGGGCGCCGTACAGGCGCAATTTGTGTTTATCTATTAATTTTAATTAATTTACTTTTCTTAATAAGAAAAGTAAATTAATTAAAATAAATAAATCATAGGGTGCCAGAATCGTTGGGGGAAGTGAATGCCCCTCCCACTTTTACAGCTGCTGGTTGGCAGGACTGGATGGATTCAAGAATTAACAAAAAAAAAAAAAAAAACCTTCACTCCGTAGTAGTGGAGTCTTCTTCTTTAAGTAGGAACATGCATGCATGCGTCACATCCACACACGCCAAAACGCGGAAATTCACTCCATGTGTACGCATGTGCACGTTTAGGAATTAGGCAGTCGGTAAGACCTATCCAGAAGAAATAACATGCGGACCACTGTAGGTAGTTATTAGAATTAAGTTTACATACTGTGTGTGTAATTCATGAAAACCCACGGAGAAAGATAGAAGCAAAAATTGCTTGCTTGGGGGCCGGATAAAGACACTTTTATATTTGAGAATAATAATTCTTTTTTTAATATGGATATTACCCCCTTACATTGCTGATTAAACAGCCATTCTTTACTAAACATTGGCCTTGTGCTTTGTGTTTTAGGTTATGTTTGGGAGTGGGAAGGAGATGATGCAAACTGGGTCCCATACAGTGCTGAAGCCACTGTTGCCTTGGAGACAGCACAGTGAAATGATGAGAAGACAGTGAGCCTGACTTTTGGAAAAACACAGTATACTCTGGATCTGGGAAAGATGATTCAGCTCAACAGCAAAACTAAATATCGCAGGAAGATCAGGCGAGAAGAATCAGGTAAATGTGTCTTTGAATTTTTTTTAATGGGTAGCTTCCCTTTATTTTACCACATGTACTGTACTGAGAAACTTTTGTTTTAATTGGTGATGAGCAGAAAAATAAGACTTTCTATGTTTTCTTACTTTGAAAGCTGATTTATGTTTTCAGGTAGTGCCCACTAGCGTTGATGTATTGCACTTTCAAGTTGTAGATGCCACTTATCAGTTCATTCCTTGGTTTAATATCGTGTAAGATGCATCTGAAGGTAGTGTTTTCGATGTTTTTTTGAGACATGGGAAAATGTGTATTGCTACATCTTTTCAAATTTCAGAAAGTGCACATTGTTATTCTTCTGGAGTTTCTGATGGTTAAAGCAGAAGATTAAGGCTATGAGATGTTAACCTCTTCCTGTTGTCCTAGTTTGGATTCCTCTGTCTCCATTTGCCTACTCTGTGACGCTGAATAAAGCGCTTAACTATACAGTGTACCGGGGTCACACCTGGAAAGGGACTGTCCCCCCGTGCTTATGCAATTAAATAAATAAAAAGAAATGTCATTTTTGTGCACTTTTTTTTTTTTTTTAAACATCTGTAAATTATGGGTATATGATCATACAAGTACCTTTTAGGTATTAAAGGTTTGCCACACAGGGAAAAAAAAACTAAAGTTGGAAAACCATGTAATAAGTATTTTTGTAATCAGTGTGTTACTAGCTAAATGAATCCTGTCAGTGGACTCTCCTTTGTCTGTTGCTGTTTACTTGGATTGAAAATAATTGCACTGCTGTCATTCCTTGGATCCATGCAACCCATGCCGCCTCTTGCATTGTTGGATTAAGGGGAATGCTCTTCGTCTCAGTCCTAAATTCTTTCGTGGTTAGGTAGAGTCCAGATTTCCACTTTACAGATGTCACTGGAAAATGTCTTGCATCTGCAGTGGAAAAAATGTATAGGCCTTAGCTTCCCAAATTTAGAAACCGCCTCTGTGGTTAGCAGGTACTCATACAGAATCATTACTTGCTGTATCTTTAGTGGTCATACTTTTGCATTGTGTTCCAAGCACAATTCCTTCTTGGCAGAGAGAGTCTGAACTTGAGGCTTTCCTTAGTGCCATGCAGAGGCAGGCAGAGAAAAGAGCTTTTCTCTAAAAATGATCAGGGACCCAGACCTAAAGCCCCAGAGAAGATATCTCTTCCATGTCTGTATTTACATAGTAGTCTCTGTCCTGTCATTGGCTGCTGCCATTACTTATGAAAGGAAACACCATCAAGTTTCTGTCTTTAATAGCTGACTAAATTTTTGAGAGATGCGTTGGAGAGGTATCTCCTTGGCCCTTAACTTTTGGAAGAAGTACACCTGCAGTGGTAGCTCTTGCCATCTTCTCTCACACTTTTGCTCAGAAAGATACTACTTTAACAGGTTAACAGCGTAGGACACAGTTCATTTCAGACATGTGTTTTGACTTCAATTTCCCATGGTGGTTTACCTAGGACTTCAGCCCCTGGAGAGTGGATCTGACTACAGAGGCCTTCTTTATAGGATAACTGTTAGAAATTTCAGGGAACTCTTGAGTGACAGAGTTCTGAATTTTCTCTCGGCCCTGTGCTTGGTGATCAAGGTTTCCTTGGAGTGTATTTACCCCCACTGATACTCAGTTGTTTCCAGTTTGCACAGACTGGATCTCATTAATAACGGCTGTAACAGAAAATCTTTCTGTTCAATGATTAAAATGCTAGAACTTTCTAAATGTTCCTAAGTCACCAAATCATTGGCCAGTAGTTGCCCAGGCATGAGGGATGAGTAAAGAGGCACAATGACCTCCCCTGATCTAGATGTGAATCCCTTTGTGATTAGGTGGGCTATATAAAATGTTTTTCTAACCACTTTGGCCACGTGGTTGTCAAATGAGAGATTGCTATCAAATTGGGTCCCCAGGTCCCTAATTACTTCTTCTGTACTTAATGAATTTTTGCCAAAAGGGATGACTATACACTTTTTGGCATTTAGCTTGAGGCCATGCCTCTGGCACCAGTTGTCTGTTTCTATGAGACCCTTTTGGAGGATGCGTGTGTCAGCTGGAGAGTTGATTATGGCACCCAGTTTGCAGTCATCTGCGAACTTGGTCAGCCACAGTCCTTCTGTGTTGGCCTGTACCTCCGAGAAATATATATCGAACAAGAGAGGTCCCAAGACTGAGCCTTGTGGGACTCCACTTGTAACTGGTTTGGAGTCTGACATGGCTCCAGCAATTCTAACCATGTGGGTTCTG